>NW_021604633.1:6400237-6402908 GCF_004785775.1 Grammomys surdaster | reverse complement strand
AGTACAAATGATAATATACTGCTTGGAGAGATTTCTCGGAACGAGTACACCCCAGTTAGTTTATACCTATATTAACGTACAAGCATACCCTGCTCCCAGAAGCCTTCCCATACTATCTCCTAGCCATTGCCACTAGAGGGACAGTTGTCTTAATTTCTAAAACCTGTTTCATTGTTGTTTTGAGACCTGGGCTTTGTAGCCAGGGCTATTCTTGAATTAGAGATTCTCCCATCTCAGTCTCTTGAGTGCTGGGATTATGGATATATATCACCATACCTGCTAAAACCTGTTTCATTTGAGCTGCAATAATTATAACTACTATTTCATCTTCCTCTTATCTTTTGTGTTGCCTTACTTGATTGTTAGAGTCCTGAGGATTCACCTATCTCTGTATCAGCAGCCATTCACTGGCTCTCCTGTTATGCACTGTCCTACTTTTCAAATATTAAGCCACTCAACTGGTTTTGATTATTTGTGCTGTTTGTAGTTTTAGTTTTAATGAATAGTGCTGTACTATGGACACTCCTATGAGTTATCTGTCTATGTTTCAGAAATATTGGGGTGCTCTATTGGGGATTTAGATCTCCAAGATGACAGTCAACAAAATTAAAGTTATTCTGCATAGAACAGGATACACTTATCATGCAAAAAGCATGTGAACACTAGAATCCCAGGCACTTTTAATTATACAAACTTCACCCACCAGCAAGCTGCATAATGATGATGATAAGTGTCTAGAAAGAATGAGAGAGGCAGAAATAGCTATAGTTAGGGGAGAAAGTCAGAAGAACCAAAGAGATGGTTAGAAAGTGGTAGAGCCACAACGGAGAGAGAATGGCACTGATGGAGAGACACGAGCAAAAGGAGAAGCTAAAGGGCGGACGGAAGAAGACAGTGATGAGGACGCAGAAAGAAATGCTGGGGTAATGTGACAAAAGGAGCATCAAGAGAAGAAAACTCAAGACAGAGGACTGATCTCATGCATATCCTTTAGATCTCAGAGATACAAGCAAGAGTCTCTCCTGTTCCACACAATGACATCTCCTGAGTTCTTGGCGTCCCTCCTTGTTCCCATGACTTCTCACTGTAAGAGTCATCATCTTCTGGTATGAAATATAATTCACACAGACTGTTTCTTTTCTCCTTCTGCCTATTTCCCATACTAGACATAAACCCCTCCATATGACAGAGTCCTTTATTTTGTTCCTGAACACATTTCAAGCATCCAAAAGCATGAGTGCTGATGCACGTTAGATATCCAATACATATTTCTAGATGACAGAGGTAGGTGGCAGTTAGTGACATTGGCTAAGGTTAACGTGGGTAAAGAATGGCAATTTTCTAAGTCAGTGTTTTCTGAACTTCCAGAATTATAGCTACGATCTACCACAACTCAACTGCTTGCTCACCTGGTTTTCAAGAAAAGGGCTGGAGACTGACTTTGATGTCAAGAGAGCATTCTCTTGTTGTAGTGACTGTGGACCTCAGCCTCTGTAGCAACTAGGTAACCTGCTTCACCCTTCTCTCCAAGAATACTGTTGACCTTACTATTTCTGTATGAGATCTTGTAGTTTAAAGCCAGTCATAATGTATTGTTGGAGATTAACTGTTCTAATATTTTGAGCTTCTTCTGCCTTCACATAAAACATTTATATTGAAATTATCATACTTTCACAGGAATTTGTGACAAAATAGTAAGATTCTCAAGCACCCATCATCTAGTTCCCCCAAATGTGAGCACCTTCGTAGCTACAGTACATCAGTACTAATACAGAGTATCAAGCTCATTAACATTTCATCATAACTACAATTATATATCCATGTGTACATACAGCTCTATACAATTTTATCTCATGTACAGATTCATATAAACACCACCAAAATCAAGTTTAATTATCTCACAAGCACAAGACTCCACTGAGAATCAATCCCTTAATGGCTGGTTTTTGTCAACTTGACACAAACTAGAGTCACTTGGAAGAAAGGAAACTCAACTGAGGAAATGCCTCCACCAGATAGACTATGGGTATCCCTATGTGCTGTTTTATTTAATTATTGGTTGATGTGGGAAGGCCTACTGCACTGTGGGTGGTGACATTCCTAGGCAGGTGGTCCTTGGAGGTATAAGAAAGGTAGCCTGGAAACAAATAAGCAACATTCCTTCATGGCCTCTGTTTTAGTTCACGCCTCCAGGGTCCCTGAGCTTCTGCCCTGGCTGATACACTGTTAACTGGAAGTATAAGCCAAATAATCCCTTTTCTCCTCAAGGTGTTTTCATTCCATTTTATCAGTATCAGAAAGGAGATCAATACAGTCCCTTTGAAAAGATACTCTAGATCCAGGTAAACCTTGCTGCATACATCACTCTCAGACTTCTGACTGAACAAGGACTTTGGGAGTTGAAAGTTCACACTGATAGTAAACTTCAGTCACCATGGTAAGTTGAACACTTAAGTCTTGTTTGCACTGACTTCCAGGGAGTCTCCAAGGAGAAAATACTTTTCTTCTGCAGCTTCATGTCTACCTAGTACCACCCCATGCATAAGGATCTCTAGACCAACAGCAGGACATCTACAAGGCTCTTTAGATGTGAAAGAATATTATGAATAGTTAACCAACCAGCCTGACCAGTGAGCCTGGCCTTTGTTGTAGGTGACCAGTGAGCCTGGCC
>NW_021604633.1:6388760-6400227 GCF_004785775.1 Grammomys surdaster | reverse complement strand
GAGCCTGGCCTTTGTTGTAGGTGACCAGTGAGCCTGGCCTTTGTTGTTGAATAGTGTCTTCACCATAACAGTAGTCTTTGTCACAAGAGCTTGACCATTGTAACTGACCTAGGGCTTGGGTGTTGCCTGTTGATCTTTCCACAAAGAAGGGTGTAAGGAAGATTATTGAACCCTCACCTGAGATGCTTTTCACTTCCTCCTGATCCTCTTTGAATTCTGAACTTAATTGCAAGTAGCCCTGATTATGTGTTAGGAGTTATAAATCATGAGAGGTTACTTGGAGTTGTGTGTGGGGTGCTCCTACATTCCAAGCTACCCCAAATATAAAGGCTAACCCAGCTGGACTAGTCAACCACTGGATTAAGGGACCATTCCTTTAGAAGACTGACTCACATAATTTGAAAACTAAAGAGACGAGAGGAATAATAATCCTTTTAATGAAGTAGTTTTGTTGTTTGTTTGTTTTTTAGATAATTACTTTTCTTTCACAGAAATTCTCCACCTAGTATGTTGCTGATGGAGCCATGGCCCTGTTAAGTATATCTGCTTTTCTAAGCCCATATTCTGGGATGTGTAGCTTTTCTTTTTTGTCTTCTCCTAAGCATAACACTGTAGGCTTCCTTACTTTTTCTCTGAAGCTCCCCTACGATCTCTTGTTAAATGTCTTCTGACTGCCATGTAGCTTGACCTCCATTACCAATTCATTAATAATAACTTCATTACTAATTCAAATTGCATAGTTTTCTCTCTTCCTCTTCATCTTCCTCCTCTAGACAGCTACTGAGATTTAAGCTTGTTGGCCTCAGGTTTTTTTCTTTAAATTCTAAATTGTCCTCAAGCTTTCTTCTGAGTCAGTTCTTGCATTCTTTTATTAACAAGACTAAGAATCGTGGAGCGGATCTCAACACCTCTGGTAGCATGTGGCACTCCCACATTTCTGGTTAGAGTAGGACACACAGTCAAGACTTCTATTAGTCCATGGCCTTTGTCTGTAAGCTCCCAGCTGAGTCAGGGAAGGAAGTGGTGAGAAAGGCTGGAAGGTGGACAGGAGCCAGATAATGAAGGGCCTCACATACTGCATTAAGGAGCTTGGATTTTAATCTCATCTGGTAAGAGATAAAGGCAAAGTGGTGGGTTACATTACCTGGCTAATCCAATCAGCTGACCTAGGAACCTAGAAATAGATTCAGAGGAAATTAAAGTAGAGATGAATGAAGCTTTTGTTTTTGTTTCTTTTTTCCCCCCAAGGAGAGAGTAAGAGATGAAAGAAGACATAGTAGCTTTTGGGATTTAGAAATAAAAGCCAGTACCATTGATGCGATTGTTTCCATAGTTTCTCCTTTCAGGATTTTAGTATTGTATATAATTATATGAAGCCTTACTTTTATAATCAAGAGAAAGAAATATGTGCTATTTAAAAACATGGGAGAGAGAGTAGATATTGAGTTAAATCATAGTTACTCTTCCCTTATAAATATGTGTGCACTTGGAATTTACTGACTTTTTGTGGTTTTACTTGCTCATAAAAAAGGAACATGCAGTCTCTAAAACAAAGAAGAGATTGCTTAATATTTTGTTTAAACCAGTTATTAAATGTCTGTGGCAAAATAACAAGCTTTAGTAAATGAGGGCTCTATGTTTCTGCCACCTCCTCCCAAGGAATTAAAGCGCTCAGAACTTTGGGAGTGTGATGCCTCTGCTCTCCTCCATACCGGGTGGCTAGCCTATCCAGACAGCTAGTCATCTCATTTGAGGAAGCTAAAGAGCTACAAGGAGAAATGTGAAGATAAATGTCCTTTGTTTCATCAGCTTCCGGACCCGTAAGCCAAGGCACTAGACCCTCCACCAGCCCCTCATTCACGTATCCACTGATCCTTCACCGTGTACCTGCTTTATAACTGGCACAAAGACGATGGACCAGGCATCCAGGGAATGGTAAACAAAACAAATACACTCTCTGTTCTAATGAAATTCATAGTTTAATGTGGGAAATGATTAACAGAAGCAAACATACCAAGAAAAGCAATCATCCTTCTGTATCCACAGGGGATTGGTCTAGGAACTACAGGTGTGCACCACCACATCTGGCAGTCCTGGACCTCACATCATCTCTGTATTAATGAGAGTACCCGACACAGTGTATATGTTGTGAGATTAATTACACTACATTTTTAAGAAACACTGACAAGTCTGTGGGTTGAATACAGATACAATTTTTTTCAAACATTAAAAAATTGTAATTGACATAATTGTACATATTTACAAGGTACAGTATATTTTAATATATGTAAAGAACATATTAATCAGATTGTGGCAAATGGCATATACATCACTTCAAACACTTACTGTTTCTTTGTGTTGAAAACATTCACATTCCTCTCTGGATAGGCTGGTGCTTAGCACAGTAGTCAATGCTTTGCATATATGAAGCCCTGGGTTCCATCTCCAGCACTGTAAAGAAACAAAACAAAAATATTCTCCCTGAGATAATATAATAAATTAATTGCTGTCAATGATACTACCATGCAATGTAAATTTTTCAACTGTTTATACCTGTGGTTCATTGAACCTGTGGCTGCAGAAGCCACGGCCCAGAGGGCAGACTAGTTACTGTGGAAGTGCCTTTCATGGGAGATATTTGGCAGCGATACAAAGTGTCAGAGAAGACACTAACAGGAAGAACTGGCACACATAGACCTGGGCAGTTTTTGAGCAGAAGGACCAGCATGGGCTCTGAAGACACGAAAGAAGACATAGTAGCAATTTGGTACAGGGGTGCTGTCTAGAACCGGAGTGTAGCAAGAGACAAGGAAGACAGGAAGGTTGCAAGAGTATGGCCCACAACATCTAAAAGCATACTTCTCAAGACAAGGTTTCTCTGGGTAGCCCTGGCTGTCTTGGAACTTGGCTGTCTTTGTAGACCAGGCTGGTCTTGAATTCAGAGATCCTCCTGCTTCTGTCTCCTGGGTGCTGGGATTAAAGTTGAATACCACCACACCCGGTTATACGGAGTGTTTTAAACAGAAAAAAATATAATCAGATTTCCAGTTTGTTTGTTTGTTTATGTTTTTTTTAGGACAGGGTTTCTCTGTGTAGCCTTGGCATTTACTCTACAGATCAGGCTGGCCTTGAACTCAAGAGATCCTTTTGAGTGGTGGGGCCAATCATATCTGGCCAGACTTACATTTTTAAAAAGGTTTTTCTGAGACATGCAGATTGGTTTATTTTTATGTACAAGACATTTCCCCCAAAGACTACAAGAGAACCTATCACTTTAGTTCTTGGAAGAACAAACTAGATGGCAAGCTGGGGTGGGGCTAGAATTTCTATGCTATCCCAAGTCTGAAAGCAGGAACAGGAAGAAGCCGATTGTGGAGGTTCAGGATGTATGAGAGACACATTTAGAAACTCTTACTGATCAGGCTAGAGTTGAGGAAGAAGAGGAATTAAGATAATTGCTCCTTACTTTGGGATCTGACTGAGTAACTAAATGCATGATAATTACTGAAACTGAGAACATTGCAGAGGGATAGCGTGGGACACTGCAGTTCTAGAATTTCTGTTTAGGGAGACATATGGATGCCAGTTAGTCAGAAATAACGGCTGGAAGACATTTGTCAAAAATATGTAGTCACATAGCACTTAGTCAGGATGGGTTTGATTAGGTTACAACAGTAAATACACACACACACACACACACACAAAGAGAAAGAGAGAGGGGGGAGAGGGAAAGGTTTTATCCTTGTTGAAAGTTCGCAGCAGGTCCAAGTGACTGCTGGAGCAGGTTTCCTCCATGTCATGCATCAGCATTCCAGGCTATTTCAATCTTAGATTCCACATTTCAACACATGATCACATTGGTAGGAAAGAAGGCAAGTGGAGTCTGGGAAGGAAGGGGTAGATGCAACACAGAATTTTCATTCATATTTCTGGAGCTAAAGGAAAGAATGCACATGAATATAATCTTTCAAATGTTCTGGAATAAAACTTGTGATCTCAATGAGCACAAATGATGTTAAGCATGACTTTATGTATCCGTGAACAAGGCAGAGGCCATGAGTATCCCCCACAGAGTCCCATGCTTCGTTTTGTGTGTTACAGAGGGGGAGGGGGCTCAGAAAACTTAAATCCCAGTTTTGGATTGTTAAGTTAAAGATGTGTTTATACAAATGAAGTGTCAAGTAAGCAACTGAAAGAGCTGGGTGGTGGTGGTGGTGGTGGTGGTGGTGGTGGTGCATGCCTTTTATTCCAGCACTTGAGATGCAGAGACAGGAGGATCTCTGAGTTCAAGACTATCTCGTCTACATAGTGAGTTCCAGGACCACCAGGGCTACACAGAGAAACCCTGTCTTGAAAAACAAAAACAGAACAAAACAAACAAAAACAAATAAAAGCAGCTGTCTTAGGGTTTCCATTGCTGTGAAGAGACACCATGACCTAAGGAACACTTTTAGAGGACAACATTTCATTGGGGCTGGCTTACACTTCAGAGGTTCACTCCATTATCATCACGGTGGAAAGTATGGCAGCATCCAGGCAGACATGGTGCTGGAAAAATTGCTGAGAGTTCTATATCTTGATCCACAGGAAGTCGGAAGAGACAGTGAGCCACAATGGGCATAGCTTGAGCATAGGAGACCTCAAAGTCTGCCCCTACAGAGACACACTTCCTTCAACAAGGCCACACCCCCTTAGTAGTGCCACTCCATATGGACCAAGTATTCAAACACATGAGACTAGGGGGGGCATACCTATTGAAACCATCACAACAGCTAAATTAAAAAGCCAAGGGAGATATGAATATGGGAGATTGAAAAAGTATCTGGAGTTGGAGAGGAGGGTGTGAGGTCTAGTGCTCTAGGCTGAATAAGCTTGCTACAGGAAAACATTTAGTAGACAACTAGAATTTAGTAGACAATTAGAAGAGTACTCTGCACGGAGCCCTTCAGACAAGCTTAACTAAAGGGTGGTGTAGGAAGGAGAGGAGGGATAATCAGACAAAATGAGAGAATCTAGAGAAAATTATTAAAATGAAGGGAAAGGAACTCTAGGTAGGTGTTTCAGCTCCCATCAAAGGAAACCCCTCTATCTGTGTAAGAGGTTCCACTCCTTTCTTGGATTTCCGTCCATCTTTCTGTACGTAATCAAATCTGTTAGTACATAAGTACTCCTCCTCCTGTAAGACTTTTCCCTATCTAACCCTCAACAAATCATAAGATTCTAGGTGCACTGGCATCACTCGATCATTCTCCAACCCACATCCCTCAGAGGTGGTATGTTGGAAGAAGGATTGTGGACACCATGATAAAAACAGCATTTGAGTAAGCTGGCAAGGTTCTGACTGTGCAGCACAGTCAAAGGGAGTGCTTTTATGAATTCTCCCCAACCACTTGTCCTGGTCGTTGGCCTGGTAACTCTTATCACAACCTGTCTATCCATCTGGAGCAGTATCATACCTAACCAGAGTTCTAGCACAATGCCTACAACAGTGTCAAACACACAGCAAATACTCAATAATTACTGAGTGAATTATAGGCTGAGTAAAGTAATTCTTGTCTGTAAAGATAATGGTTATACAAAAACCAGTGGTTTTCAAGAAAGTACTTCTCCAAATCACATCTTATTAGCAAAATAAACACCAAACAAAAAACAAAAAACAAAAACCAAGGTTTCTGTAAAACAAAAGCTCAAATTATTTCTAAGTATAGCTGTATCCAGAGGGGGGTCTTGGAATCACAAATCAGAACAAAATTTTACTATCTGATGCTTTACTACTTTGTGTTACACAGTTTGGGGGAGTTACAGAAAACTCATATTTAGATATGAACATTGATTATTCTTACTGCAGTTTTATTTCCTTATAATTTCCATCTTTTTGCTACGGATTCTTGGGATATTTTATTTACCTGTGGTTGGTGCCACCTAGTGGACATTATCTCCTTAAACAGGTTTGAGTCTAGAATTTTTTATTTATTTGTTTTTTTAACGTATTTTTTTATTGGATATTTTATTTACTTACATTTCAAATGTCATCCTCTTTTCCTGTTTCCCCTTCACAAACCACCACCCCATCTCCCTCCTCCTGCTTCTATGAGGGTGCTCCCCCACCCGCCCACACACTCCTGCCTTGCTAGAATTTTTTATTTACCCGAGAAAGGAAATGATGGGGAGGATGTCTATTTTTGAGGCTAGTTAATGTCACTGGTCAATTCCATTTCCTAAAGCCCACTGCAGTCTGGGACAAACATCCCCATGTGAAAGACATGGAGATTAAGACAAGGAGAAGTTTGGGAAGTTTCCAAGATCAGAGAGATACTGCAGAGCCAAACTCTCAATGTGCTACCCTGTAACCACAGTTCTAGAACACCAGTTCACCCGTGTAATTAAAGAAATCAGCATTATGTGTCTGTATATGGGAGGCAAGCAGATGGCGGTGTGCCTTAGTGCCCTGGAGATGAGTCTCAAACGCCAACAGGTTTCCAAGGAAGCAGTTTGATTATCTCCACCTACATGGCCTCGTCTAATGCTAATTACCCACTGAAGGCCCTATCTCGTAATACCATAAAACTGGAGACTGGAGATGGCAAGATGGCTTAGTGGGTAAAGGCTCTGACTTGCTTGTCAGCCCTGGGGACCTGAGTTTGATCCCTAGAAGCCAAATTAGGATCAAAAAAGAACTAATTTACTCCACACATTGTTCTCTGGCTCCCACACATGGCCTGTGGCTCATGCACACATGTAATAATACATAACTTTTTAAAACTGGGAGTGAAGATGTCAACGTTCAGATTTTGGAAAGCTCTAAAAGTTGTCTTTAACATGAGGATGGTTAATCACACAGTAGTTTAGACACCAAAAAACTTGAAAGAACAGTACATTAGTTCAGTCACCATGAGTACACAAGTGCCTTACCTACACCTTGTTGATGCTGTAGGTGGCTGTTATACCATAATACTCTATCCTAAGTACATCCATATGCGTCTCTAACAACAACTCATGCACCATTATTACTTGGGGAAAATGCATTTCTGCTATTTTCTAGCGTATATGGATTTAAAACGTCTCCAATGTCTTCATGCCCATCTCCTACGGCATCTGAAGATTAAAGCTTCAAGTACTACACTTAGTTCTAAATCTCTTGAGTTTCATTAACCTAAAAAAAAAGTCTCCCAATTCCTTTTCTTCTATAAAACCAGATTTAACAACAACAACAACAACCCAGGTATGATAATGGCACTGCAACTAGATGATCACTTAGAGATTCACGGAGAAGTCTCTACCAATGAAACAGGAAAGGGTGTTAGAAAGCACCAGCCGTGACCACTTAGTCTCAGATTTAATTTATATCCGCCTTAGCAGAGTACATTAGACTGATTTACATTACATATGTTCTTAATTCTAGAGATCTGCTTACATTTTTCATTTTTTAAAACTTCAGTCAATTATGTCTATCTCATTCAAATATATGAATGAAAAGTTTAAAAATTCAACATGAATGCGGTGATACATGCAGATCTCGAGTTTGAGGCCAGCCTGGTCTACACAGTGAGTTTCCAGGACAGATTAGGCTACACAGAGAAACCCTGTCCCCCAAAACCAACCCTCCCAAATCCAACTTAAAGATAAACCCACAACATTCAAATAGTACAGAAGAATACAAGGATACTATTCTAAGAATTCCAGAGCAGTGGGTGAGTGTGGTGTTGCATGCATATAATCTCAGCACCCCAAAGGTGGAGCCAGATTGTCAAGTCAACCTTGGCTACAAACTTGATGGGAGATAGCCTGCCTATGCAAGATCCTATCTCCAAAACAAAACATGCTACCAATCACCTCAAGTCATTTTATCCAGAAATAACATTTGCTGTGGGCTGAATGCTTATGTCTCCCCTAAATTCATATGTCAACCCAACTGACTTTATGCCAGTATTAGGAGATAGGGATAAAAGGAGGTGCTTGAGTTATGATAAAGTTACGGAGACACCAGAAAGATATCTTTCCTCTTCCAACAGTAAAGACAATTATCAGACCCCCATTTATGAACCAAAAAAATAAGCTCTAACCAGACCCTGAACCTTGGAAGTTTCAGCCTTTAAAACTTCAGGAAATACACTTGAGTTATAATCCACCCAATCTATCGCCTTTTGTGACCATACCAAATGGACTAAGATAATTACCATTAGTACCCTGTAAGGGCACAGGTACTTATCGCCCCCTTCACTTTCATGGGTAGATAAGCAGCACTGTTTCTATAGCAGCAGGTGCACTATAAACACCCAGTCTCTGCCCAGATTCTATTCTAGCAATACAAGGAGCCTGACTTCACCTGCTGAGTTCTCCTGACAACTAAAACAGGAGACTCAGCTGGAGATTAGTGGAAAACTGGAGGGTCTGAGGAGAAAGGCTATGAGAACATTTTTTTTACAACAGCTTTGCTGTCTTTGGTTGTGTTTCAGATGCTTTATCCATCCTTGATCCTTCAAACTATGGGCTGAGTGGCTTCTGGCTGTAAGGGACACCAGGATGGAGGCATCTTAAGGGAGGAACCCAAAAGCACAGTAAAGAGGGGGACACTATGGTGGGAAGGTCTAAGCAGTGGGGGAGGTGAGGGGCAGGTTGCAGAGATGATGTGGGAGGGTTACCAGGGACAAAGGGAATATAAAGAAGCCATATAGAAGACCACTATCTTATAACTCAAATTAAAACAAAGCAAAAACCACAGAGACACTGAAGGGTGTTATAATACAGGCTCTTGTTAGTCTTCTTGGTTGCCCACAAGATCAGATTACAGAAGACACCACACACCTTGGCTGTAAGGTACAAAAAAAGAAATATGGAACCGATTGGAAACTTCATCCTGTTGGCTAGCTTTTGAAGTGCTATGAGAGATAGCTATGGTGGGTGCTATGGTGGCTGCTGGGGGGAAAGGCACCACTGGGGGATGTATGAACTAAGACATCCTGCCGGGATTTTACCTACCTATGCAATAGTGGCATGACTGCTATTGGGCTTACCAACTGCCCTCTGGTTGTATTTGAGGCCTGTTGCACAGAAGGGAATAACCCATGCCTGGCCCGATAAACCCCACTTAATGACTCAGGCCTGTGGAGTCACAGGCCCAGAGGAGGAACTTGTTGTCATTTAAGGAAACTGACAGGGCTGGAGAGATCTCTCAGCAGTTAAGGATGAGATGGGTCAGCGGGTAAGAGCACTGACTACTCTTCCAGAGTTCCTGAGTTCAATTCCCAGCAAACATATGGTGACTCACAACCATCTGTAATGGGATCTGATGCACTCTTCTGGTGTGTGTTTGAAGACGGCTACAGTGTGCTCATATAAATAATAATAAAATACTTTTTAAAAAAGGAAACTGACATAGCATTAGACTACCTTCTGAATGTGTTTTTACATAATTCATACCTATAGACAAAAACTATTCAAAGCATTATTTAACCCTCTCCTCACAGTGAACAACAATGAATGCAAGAGATTCATGGCTTATCCAAGTGCTGAGAATAAGTCACAGTTGTGGACTTAGCCCTAAACAAGATGTTTACATCAGCCACTCTAAGGCTCAGGCGACCTTGCAGAAGGGGTGAGATGTTCAAGCTGGGGGATAGGATGAAGGTCAGTCAATTCCATACCTCAGTTGATACAGCCACTACAATCACTAATCCTCAGCTATAGTGGTTATGTACAAGACTACCCCTGTCTACAATCAGTCAGAAAATTGGGAGGGGCTCGTGGGGCCCTACTCTTTACTACTGAACTACTGGCTAGTGAAAGAAGGGATTACTACTTTCAGTTGTGTGCCTACTGCTGAGCCCACCAGGCTCCAACCCACAGCTCCAAATCCGTGGTCATAGACATAGCCCTGGTTAAAACCAATGAGCATCAGAATAAGATGTATGGACATGAATGTTAGAGATTTGTGGAGAACAAGGGGATGGACAGGGATGGTAGAAAGATGTGAGAGGTTGAAGATGAGAGTGGTCTGTAATTTTGTACGTGTGCAAGTTGTGTAAGAACACATTTAAATAAAAAAATACATGAACATTTTCTATTATCAATTTATTCAAATGTATACAAAAAATATTTAGTACAATTTTCTGAAGATTATTTATTTATTATGTATAAAGCATTCTGCCTGCATGTATGCCTGCAGGCCTGAAGAGGGCACCAGATCCCATTACAGATGGTTGGAAGCCACCATATGGTTGCTAGGAATTGAACTCAGGACCCCTGGAAGAGCAGACAGTGCTCATAACCACTGAGCCATCTCTCCAGTCTTAGAACAATATTTAATGTGGCTAGTGTTTGTTCCAGAAGCATCATATTTTATTTTTTTTATTTTTTATTTTTTTTAAAGAATTATTTTTACTTATTTTCTGTATGTGAGTACACTGTCACTGTTTTCAGACACACAAGAGGGCATCGGATCCCATTACAGATGGTTGTGAGCCACCATGTGGTTGCTGGGAATTGAACTCAGGACCTTTGGAAGAGCAGTCAGTGCTCTTAACCGCTGAGCCATCTCTCCAGCCCCCAGCGTTATATTTTAAACTACTTTCAACTTAAAATATTAGACAATTAGTGAAAAACTAATACATGTTTCCTATCTTATTTTTTCTTTTCTTTATAATTTTCCTGTGACTGGCTGCTATAATTTGATAAGGCATATATTTAGCCAGCACATTCTCCTCTCCCCCTGATGTATTTCTGCTATCATATTTGTTAACATTTAGTGGATACTACTAAGCCTGGTTTTTTTGTTGTTTTGTTTTGTTTTTTGGGTTTGTTGGTGGTGGTTTTCCTTTCTTTCTTCCTTCCTCACTCTTTTTTTAAGGTCTGATCACTTAAAAACTTCTTTTTGACAGGACTTAGAAGTAAAAACTCTCACTGAGCAGAGCCTATGTCTCTTGGCAATCTGTTCCTGGTATTTTTGCCTTCCTTCTGTCTCTTGGCCACAGGTTTAGCATATTCTAGAGCCTGTTTGTTTTTCCCTATATATTTGTGTTGCAGGATATGTGGAGTAACAATGTGCTAAATCTTGGGTGTTTTGGTCCTGGGCTTCTGTGATGGTTATTTGTGATTGTCAACTTGAGTACATCTGGAATTTACTAAAACCCAAAAATGAAATGACACACCTGTGAGGGATTTTTGTTTAATTTGAAGTGGGAAGATTCAATTCTAATCCATATCCTTGAGGTAGGAAGACAAGCCTTTAATCCAGATCTTGAGACTAGAAAACACACCTTTAGTCCAGATCTTTTTAGCTGGGAAAACCCACCTCTAATCTGGGCCACACCTGCTGGAAACGTATCTAAGGATATGGAAGAAGGAAGCTTCCACTCTCATCTCAATAGCACTCCTTCACTGGCAGTAGAGCCAACTTCTTTGGGATTCCAGTGTATAGTGTATAGTGTATAGTGTATAGTGTATAGTGTATAGTGTATAGTGTATAGTG
>NW_021604633.1:6322034-6388750 GCF_004785775.1 Grammomys surdaster | reverse complement strand
TAGTGTATAGTGTATAGTGTATAGTGTATAGTGTATAGTGTATAGTGAAAACCAGCTGAGACATCCAGGCTCAGGCACTGAACAACTACTCAATTCCTGAACTTTCTGTTCATAGTCAGCCACTGATGGATTAGCTGGACCAGAGCCTGTAAATCATTCTAATAAACCCCTTTCTATGTATGAATAGTGTTTACTTTTATAAGTTCTGTTATTCTAGAAACTGTAATACAGCTTATTATTTTACAGGGCTTTCTGCCAACATACTGACACTCAAATGGGGATCACTAGAACCAGTCCAGCTGGTCACTGTCTCTTATACATAAGCCACACATTTCATGTTTCTTGAGGCTTGGCTTAAGTCACTATAGAAAGTTTAACTCTCATTAGTTTCACTGAATGGAGGTAACAAAAAAGTTAATTATACACGTCTTAGTTACAGTTTCCATTGCTGTGATGAGATACCATGACCAAGCCAACCCTTATAAAGGAAAATATTTAATTGGAGCTGGCTTACAGTTTCAGAGCTTTAGTCCATTATCATTGGTGGGAACATGGCAGCCTGTAGGCAGACATGGTGCTGGAGGAGCTGAGAGTTCTACTCCTTGATCTGCAGGCAGCAAGGAGGAGACTAGATATGTTTCACATCAGGTGTAGTGTGAACATTTAAGACCTCAAAGCCCAGACTTCATAGTGACACATTTCTTCTAATAAGGCCACACCTCCTCCAATAAGGCTATAACTCCTAATAGTGCCACTTCCTATGGCCAAGCATTAAAACACACGAATCTACGGGGGCCATAACTATTCAAACAATAGGTCTTTAAGCATTTCTGTAAGTGCTAGCTTGTATGGTATACAGGGCTCCTGCCTTATACCATCTTTGAACTGAAAGAGTATCTGGAGATGAAGGTTATTCCCCTGATCTTGTATTCAAGATGCTGAAATAACCTCTCAGTAAAACACACTTTCTGACATCCGTCCTGTTTTTCTCCTAGCATAAACGGTGCTATAGACAGAAGGCTACCAAAGTATCTTAAATTGTTTTAACTTATGATTCAAAGGTTAGTAGTCTGCAGTAAGAAGAAAATATACACTTTAGGTTAAGCCTATTGGGACATAAATGTGTCTTAGCATTTTAGAAGGATAGTCAGGAAGATTGCCAGGTTTGAGTCTATATGAGCTACACGGCCAGATCCTGTCAAAAAAGCAAATCAAAATAAAGCTACATATGAGTGTGTATGCACACACATACACACACTCAAAATACATCACCTAGTTGCTTCATATTGTCCAATAAAATGGCTTCTCATATTTATAAACTTTGAGTCAACAATATTCTATATAACTATTAATTTATATTTTAATTAACAAAATTTTAATGAATACAATTAATAAAAATAAAATTATTAATTTAAAATCTATTCATTTTTTATTTTATGTTTATTTATTTGTGTCTGTGTGCACGTGAGGAGAAAATTTTGCCACAAAGGAAAATCAGCTCAAAATTAACCACAGGCCTTAAATGTTAAGACCTGAATCTTTGAAATGATTACAGGAAAATACAATATAATACAGACAATAACTTTCTGAGTAGGACTCCAATAGATCAGGAGATGATAGTGAGGATTGACAAATGGGACTGCTTACATTAAAAAGCTGCTGCATAGCACAGAAAACAACCGTCAAGGTCAAGAGAAGTCACAGAGCAGGAGAAAACCTTTGTCAGTAATTAATCTGTCAAGGGGAATGTTAACCAAAATACATAAAATGAAACAAGTAAAACAAACATACATTAAAACAGCAGATATCACATGGGCAAGTTAAGTGGATAGAAACGTTTCAAACAGACAAACATTTGAGGGGCTGAGGAGACTGTTCAGCAGTTAAGAGCAATTATCTGCTCTTATGGAGGACCTGAGTTCAGTTACCAGTATCCAGACAGTGGCTCACAGCCATCTGTTGAGACAATCAGTCTCAGAAGACCTGATGCCCTCTTCTGGCTTCCATAAGCCATGCATGCATACGGTGCATAAACACACACAGGCAATATACACTTGTACACATAAATAAATAAAATGTTCAAAACATATTTTAAAAAATTACGTGAAACATGTTCAACATCTCTAGCCATTAGGGAAACAACAATTTTCCCAGAAAGAATGTGTATCAAAGTAATCAAGAAGCATCAAATGTTGGTAAGGATTAGGGAGGGGAGGAAAACTTATCACTGCTTGGAATGTAAACCAGTCCAGTCACTATGAAAAACAGTATGGAGGTTCCTTTAAAAACAGAACTCCCACATGACCCAGTTATACCACTTCTGGGAATATGCCTAGACTAATCAGTTAACTTACTATACAGATATTTGCATATCCATTTTATTGTGACAATATTCACTAGCCAACACAGCCAAGGTGTCCAATAACAGATGGGTGATTAAAAAAAATGCTACATTCACACATGGAATGCTATCCTCTCATAAGAACAAAGTTACGATACTTACAGGAAACTGGATGAAACTGGAAATCATATTAAATGAAAACTGGTATCACAAAGATAATCATTCCATAGTTCCTCTCATCTGTGGGATGTAGGGGACATGGTAATAAGAGAAACTATTAGGGAGGTGAAGGGGAGACTGGAAATGTATAACAGAAGGGGTGAGTATGGTCAGTGCACATTCCCTATACAGAAAGGCAAATGTTACAAGAAAACTCACTAGCTTTACCTAATAAAAAATGAAAAGTAAACAGAACTGTACAGGCCTGTGTGTAACTTAGGAACTGAAGAGACTATCTTGTCACACTGCTCCTGCACGGATAGAATATGGCAACTAGAACAAACGGGGGAAGCAAGCACAGATGCAGAAGCGGGGCATCCAAGGAAGAGGCCACATCAAGTACGAGTTCCCGAGTTTACTAAAGTGAGCCTTCAGTGCCTTTTCTTCCTTTTATTTGCTGAGACAGTCTCCCTGTGTAACTAGAGCTGCCTTGGAACTTGCAATCCTCCTGTCTCAGCCTTCAGAGTACCCCAGTAAATTTTTCTAACAATATACCATAAAATACTGACAAAACTATAAAAGTCTGTAAATACAATTTAAAAGTTCTTTTAAATCCTACTTCTCTAGTATTAATAATCATTATTATTATTATAAACCTATTTTTTTAAATCACTCTTAAGCTTGACAGGGGGTGGTGGATAAAAAGCACTTCCTGAGTAAAAACTACCTCTTAGGCCATCTTCGTTGTTGTATAAAGCGAGGGAGGCTTTCAGCACCAGGTTATAAAGTGAAGGCATGACCTCTCCAAGGTATTGTTGAGGGTAATTTTATTGTAGATATATGGGAGAGCATAGCCAGGTCCATCTGGAAGAGCCCTGGGCAGGAAGAGAAAGTAGTAGACTAACCGTGGCCAGAGGTTTGGACTCGGCTATGAGAGGACATAGGGACAAGAGAGGAAAATGAGAAGGGGTGGAGAGGTGGGGAGGGAGAGAGGGAGGAGAGATGGGAGGGGAGGGAGAGAGAAGGGTCGGATTGGGGAGGGAATGGGAGGGAAGAGAGGGGAGGAGAGCCAAATGGCAGGGTTATATAGAAAAGAGTAGCTGGGGAAGGGAAGCCCATGAGCTGTTTCGGGTACACGATGGGGTCCACAGTGCTGAGAAGAGCCATAGGTACTGGTGTTATTTGTGATACTGAGGTGACCTGCAGGTCAGCACGTGTGCTGGTATGCTAACAGGCACCACAGCTAGCCATGTGTCCCAGTTTCCTTTGTACCAGACAGTTGTTAAACACCCCAGCGCATCAGCGCTGTATTTAGAGACATAGCAGAGAAAGGTTAGTGTTTAGGTTAAGCTTCGGTACCTAAACCCCACCCCACTAATTCCAGCAACTGAAAAATTATGAAAAACACCCAGTCGTATGGAAACTTACATTTTAACAACAACAAAACCAAAAGGACATCGACTTAGAAATGTCCTTAGTTGAGTGTGCCTACAACCTTGTTTGTAAAGCCGAAATGAGTGGGAATCTTTGAAAAGACCACAATTAAGACAATCACTAAATAACATGGTACACTTAAACTATGATCCCTGCAGTGTTAGTCACAGTTGTTACTGTGCAACGCACAGAACACATGGCTACACATATTTTATTCAGAACTGAGTACTGTGAAAACATTTTTAAAAGAGGCCAATATAATAATGTTTTATTGATCTAGGAACTCTGGCACTGAAAGCGTGAACAACCCAAGGTAACGATGTCGTCACCAAGGGACGACCATAGAGCCCAAATCCCTTGACTCCTAGGCTGATGTTTTCCACTAATTGTGCTCCTTTCTACTCATCTGAGAGCTTCAAGAGTGAAGGGCTGGAGAAGGCAGAAGACCTATTATGAGCCAAACCGAGGTGGGGGGTGCTCTGAAGGTCTTCAGCAATCGCCGTTGACACTTTCTTTTGTTTTGGCTGAGCAAGATGAAAGCAGCAACCACAGACCCCAGGGACCAAGAACTGGAACTAGGTACCGCCTGTTGTGGTTACTCTCTTCTCCTCAGTCGGGGCCTGCCCTTTCTCATCTCTTCCTTCTGGTCAAGCTCTAACGTTCTCCCTTCGACTCCATCGGTCCCTATCCTCCCTCCTTCACCCCCTCTGCACACAACTGCTTTGCATCCTCGTTGGTCAGGGACCTCCTGGTACTCCCTCCAGCTTTAGCAGGGATTCGAGGCGCCTGGTGTTGTTCTTCAGAGCGAGGGACTAGTCAGCATTGTAACACGCATTTACCGTAGTTGAGAAACTACGGTAGGAGCTGGGGCACAGGCGCGTGTCAAGTGGGCGTTGGGGCTCGTCAGGACAAAGCGTGATTATACAATGAGGACCTTGCCTCCCTCCCGGCGCTTAACTCAGCTTCCCTCGGGCACCAACGAAGCGCGCGTGTTTACACTTCTCTACACCCGGCGGCGGATGGTGTTGGGGGGTGGTGGGGATTCCAAACCGTTACTCCGCCTGCTGGGGTGGGACCAGCCCAACGGCTGAGACTGCGCTCTGGGCGGACTACAAATCCCAGAAGGCCCCGCCCCGCAGGGGGCGGGCGGCGGCTTACCTGCCTGCCGCGCTTCCCTCTGGTTCGTACTGCTATTTCACTGCGCTAGGTATCCATCCTACAGCTGAGGGCTGCCTCTGGAGAGAATTAGCTGTCTCTATACTAAAGCCCTCGTGTCCCTGCTCTTCCTGCCTCAGTCCTGGCTATGTCTGACTCCCTCACCGGAGTCGGGTGGTGCGGCTAGGGAGGGAAGCCCGTGAGAACAGTCCCGGCGCACTTCCGCCTCTGCGCTCCGGAAGGTAGGGCGCACGCGCTTGCTGCGACTCCGGAGCGACTCACTTCCGCTCCCACTGTACCCTGCGAGCCGAATCATGGATCACACTGGTAAGGAGGCGGAGGCAGTGGGGGTCCTAGTTTCTTGCCCCCGTGGCTCGTGTAGGACTGGTTGCCCAGCAGGCACAAGGGGCTACGCTCGCCCCACTGCGCCGGGACGTGGCGGAGAGGAAGCAAGCTCAGACCGGGTCCCGGACTGGGCCTGCTGCCTCCCGGCCTACCCTTCGGAGCGGTGCCTGCATCCTCGAAACCGGCAGCACCGCTTCTTTAGTGCCGCTGTGCTCGTTTCGGGACCCTCCGCCGCGCAGGCTTGTGGCAAGCGGAGATCCCAGTTTTGATTTGTTTTTGTTTTTCTCATTCCGGTTGCTTTTGCACTTTGTGCTGGGGAAATAGGCGGGTGTTTCCCACTCTCGGAATTAGAGAAGCGTCCGGACTCTGGGCAAGAGTGGGTTGGAGACTTCCTGCTGCCTCTCAGCTTCGGGCGGCTGCTGCAGTGGTCACCTCCTGTGGTTATTGTCTTGTTGGCTTTTCGCGGACCAGTGGTTAGAGAAGAGAGTCGGATATAGTTTTCGAAGTTATAAGCGGAGCATCTTTTCTACCTGAACTCAAAGCATGCCCCGCCCTTCGGCCGTGGTCCTTTCGCATCTTCTGTGGACATATACAGAATTTTTAAGATCAAGATACTTACTTCGTATATTACGAGTGGCTTCAAACCTCGTTTCTGCTGGCTTCGTTTTTTTGGTTTTAGTTTTAATTTTAGCACTTGGCTTTGAGTGCTTCAGACAGTTATATCTCCAAGCAGGAGGAAAGGCTTTTTCTTTAGAAATTGAGTGAGATGCTCGAAGTCTTCAAACACTACTTAGTTATATAATTGCATGCAGATACTTGTAGGCTTGGAGATCGAATGATGGAATGGTAAACAATAGGACTGTGTCCTTGACTTCGAGTTTACATTCTGTCAAAGGAGGCTTGTGGGCTTTTTTTTTTTTTAAAGCTGTTTACAGATTGTGGTGAGTACTTTAAGAAACAGGTGCTTGTGGAGTAGGAAGTTTTAGTGCTAGGGAAAGGTGTTTTTGGAATGGTAGGAAGATACAGAGAAAATCAAATGTCCATAGCCTAGTTAGCCCTAAGTTGAGAAGGAAAACACAAGATACCCTTTACAGGTCTTTGAAAATCATGATAAAGAGTTTGAGTGGCTACGAACTAACTGAACAAAAGTAGGAGTACAATATTTTAAAAAATAATTCTTACTCTTCTATGGAGAATGGTGTAGGAGAGGAAGAACAGGAGTAAATAATCTATGTGGTGATTGCAGTACCACAGAGGGAGACTCAGTTTAGTTAAAGCGAAGTTCAGTGGTACTTAGTGACTAGTTATCACAGGTCCCCAGCAACGCTGTAGGGGGTAGTGGGCGCAAGACACAGAGAGTAGGCAATTGCCACAAATATTTTGGTGGAGAATCCAGCAGCTGCTAATGGGTTGATTTGTGGAAGTCTGTGAGAGAAATGAGAAAACCCCAAGTTTCCCAGTAGAGTATCTTGATACTGCATGTGGAAAAGAATTATCTTAGTTACGAACTTATTAGCCAAAGGTTGCCTAGGGAATTAAAAATCATTGTAACATGAAAATAATCACTACTGAGCTAACTAGGTTTAAAAAAAATGAGTTTCCAGACAGCTCTCCTTTGAGTTTATTGTTAACTTTTCTAGATTTTTAAATCAGCTGTGACTCAGTGTCTCTTAGTGCTTCTGTTTTAGTTGCTGCACATTTTAAGAAGAAAAAAAAATTAAGCCAAAGACTCAAACTTTCACAAAATTAATAAATAAAAATTTGAATCACAGAGCCTTTGGCAAATCAAGAGATGACAGTTGGCTAGTTAATTGACAATTTTCTGACTGAATAGACATCTCAAAATGATTTTAATGTCAGAGGATCAAGAGGTCTTATAAATGGGAATATCAAAGTAGAATTTTGTCAGAAAGAATATTTCAGAATTTTTTATAAAAATGGCAAACACATACTGCTTTTTTTAGTGTTTTTCTGGATTGCAGAAGTGTCAGCAGTGAGCTGAGGGCCCTGCAGCTCCTCCCAGGCCAGCTGTGTCCTCAGGTTCCTACATCACAGAGGTACCCAGGCCAATAAAGACCCTGTAAACACTTGATTCATTCTTTGATCATTGTACGAGATAATTAGTGCTTAGGTAAAAGTAATCTAAATTTTGTAAAGTATTGCTTCATTCTTTTTGAGGAGATGGATGCTGGGCACATGAAACCAGAATCTTCAGTACCTTAGACAGGTACTAACTCTGAGCTACATACCTGGGTTCAGTTCCTTGGCTCCTTTAATTCAAGATAAAATATTAATGTGTTGTTTTTAAAACTGTATAATAAAGTGTTACTACTGTTAAATGTCTATTTACTTTAAATGGCCAATTATTCTTTTTATCTTTTATGTAATATCCAGAATTTATTGCATGCTTTGTGTTTTTTTGTTGTTTTGTTTCTATGTATGGTGGCCCCACACAAACAAACTTCAGAATTTTGTCACTTGAAATCTGTGAGGCTTTAGAAACAGGCTCCTAGAAGGGCCAGGCTACTGTTTAAATAATGGAGAACTGGACTATGTGAGCTGGTTGAAACGTCGTGCAGGTAAAGTGTGTTTTCATTCACAGAGTTAACACACTAAGAATCCTTGTGATATCTGAAAGACAACACGTTAGTTATTTCAGTTCTCTGGAAAGTTGAGGATACTTTTTGTGCAAGGGGAAAAGGTTGTCTGTCGTAGATCTATATAGATCTATGTAGGTACTTCTATATAGATGAGCAAATGCAGTGGAGACTGCTGACATACATTGCATTTTAGTGCAGTCTTGTAGATTGATCAAGTTGGGTTTATTATAATTCAAGATTGTAGCTATTCATCTAATCTTTCCATGGAAGATTTTGAGAGGAGTTAGCAGTTATAAGAGTAGAAAGTAAACAGAAGATGTTTAGTCATTGAGGCTCATTTTAAATTTCATTTTATTTTGTTCATAGAAAGGGCAAATTATTGTGTTCATTGATATGAATTTAGTTGATTGGTTTTGCTTATAGTCGTGGAAGTCATAGATACTAGCAGAATACTTTCACATTTTAGTTTTGCTGAATTTAATATGGACAGTTTGGCTATCAGTTCTGATTGTAATTCTTGCAGGAACTCTATTCCTAAATTTGTGTTTCAAACATTTCAGTGTTAAGATTACGTTTGCATTTTCTATCTTTAAGCATTTCCCTTTTTGTCCTAAGGTAAAGTTGAATACTTTGTGTTACATATTTTTGTGTACTTGAAAAATAAAGTTTTATATAACTCAGTCCTGTGAAATAATGTACCTCTTATTCATGGACAAGAATTCCTTTTTTTCCATAGATGATAAGATTTTTTTTTTTTTTTTTTTTTTAGGTTTTTTGAGACAGGGTTTCTCTGTGTAGCCCTGGCTGCCCTGGAACTCACTCTGTAGACCAGGCTGGCCTCGAACTCAGAAACCCACCTGCCTCTGCCTCCCAAGTGCTAGGAATAAAGGTGTGTGCTACCACTGCCCCGTGATGATAAGATTTTTAAGGACTAGAAAGTGTCTGTTTAAGACCCAAGTCTAATTAATAGTTTTCCTAATAGTGTTACTTTAGGTAACAGTGTTGACTGTTACCTAAAGATATCTGTTGCCTATGTCTCTAGAAATGTTATGGTACAAATAATGCACTATGTTCTATTAAATGATATGTTTTTGTATCTGTTGAATGCTTTTTAGAAAAAATGTTATGCTTAAGGGAATAATTATGTCTTTAAAGCCAACACATAAGCCAGTAAGATGGCTTAACAGGTAAAGACAGTGCTACCTGCTGAGGCCCTGAAGTCAACATCTGGGGCTCAGGTGGTCGGAGGGGAGAACCAGCTCCCACAGATTGTTTTCTGACCTCCATATACCCACTGTGGCTCCACAGCAGTCCCCCCTAAACATAATAAATTAAAACTTTATTTTCAAGTATATTTCAGAGTTAGTGTTGCATTTTCAATTTGTTATGTAAATACTACTAAGTTTACTCCATGGCTACTTCACCTGTTTGATAATTAGACACATATGTTAAGACAATTTTGTTTTTCTCCTTTATTTTTAAAAATCTTTACAATCTGTATGAGGTTTTTTTTTTTTTTGAATTTACATTTTTATTTTTATGAGTTTTTTTTTAAAGGTTTATCTTTTAGTAAACTACTATGGAATTGTATGGAAATTTTTATTGTTCATTTTTTAGAAAGAGATAAAGGCTCTATAATTTATGTCAGCTTCTGAAAGTGTTCCCTGTCCAAAAAGAAGCTTAACCAAAAGCATTTCTTTAAAGGTTTACCCCAAATAAAGAATATTAGCAGTTACACTTACCAGTCTAGTACTTAAAATCAGAACCAAGATCTTCAGTTTATTGTTTGATAATGTTGATTTTATCTTTATTCTTGTTGTAGAACAATTTTCAAAAAGAAAAGTAAAAAACAATTAAAATTTCCTTTTTTTTTTTTCTCATTCATTTAGACAATGAGTTACAAGGCACTAATAGTACTGGATCCTTGGGTGGTCTTGATGTTCGCAGAAGAATTCCTATAAAACTGATCTCCAAACAAGCCAACAAAGTTAAACCTGCACCTCGAACTCAAAGGACTATTAGCAGGATGCCTGCAAAGGCTCCACAAGGTGATGAAGGTAACTTGTTTAAACTGAAATGTTTAAGAGTTATCAGGTTGGAGAGGTGGCTTGGAGGTTAAGAGTATTGAATACTCCTCCAGAGAACCCAGGTTCAGTTCCCAGCACCCATATGGCAGCTCACAATGTCTGTAACTCAAAGGCCTGATATCCTCACATAGACATACCTGCAGACAAAACAACAAAATACCATTGCACATAAAATAAATAAAAGTAAATTTAAAAAAAGAGTTCTGTTGTTAGTATTTGAGTGTATCAAATAATCCATCTGATTTTATTTGCTTAAACCTACTTTAAAATTTTAACCTTATGTACTCTTTATTTTCTATCCCTTTGTAAGCTCCCTTGCCCCTTTTTTTAAAGAATTTAATTGATATTGCAGAGAATATTACATTAAAAGTAAAGTTTGTTTTCAAAGCTGATGTTGATGTCTCTTAAAAAAATCTTTCAAGTAAGCTGTGTGGTGGTGGTGAATGCTTTTAATCCGAGCACTCCAGAGACAGAGGCAGGTGTATCTCTTAGTTCAAGGCCAGCCTGGTCTATAGGGCAGGTTCCATGATAGACAGGGCTACACAGAAAAATCTTGTCTAGAAAAACAACAACAACAACAAAAAAAAAAAAAAAAAAGGAAAAAGAAAGAAAAGAAAAAAGGTTTATCCAGGTGAGGTGCCACATGGCTGAAATCCTAGCACTTAGGGAGCTGAGGCAAGAGGATTGTTGTTTGAGGTCAGACTCTGTCTCAAACAAATGAATAGTACTAGGTGTTTAGTCTATAGATACCCTACAATTTATTTAACTTTCTTGTAGATACTTGTTTTGCTGTATTTGTGTTGTAATGTAAATATTAAACATTTGACTTGGGAGATGATCAGATTATTTTAATGGGTGAGGGTAATGGCCACATAAGCCTGGTGACCCAAGTGTCATCCCTAGAACCATTTAAAAGAGGAAGGAGAGAACTGACCTTTTAAAGACTTGATTTGTACACTTCAGAATTGATCAGATCTTGTTAAATTACTCTTCAGAAAGGGTGAGTTGGTTTTTACTCACACACATCAATATTTTGTATTATTAACTTAACATTTTTTGAGGCCGAGCCTCTGAAACTATTCTGTCCTTGAAGGTCAGAAGTCTTGGTACCTCACCTTCTAAGTGCTGTGGTCACAGGCTGGTGCTTAAGTGTGTGGTTGGATGCCTTTTCCTAGTACTAGCCAGCTCTTGTCTCAGTTCCAGGATCTATTTTGATTGTGCTTTTCTCTTAATTTTGAATTCTTTATAGTATTGGCTTTGTTAAATGTCTGTGTGGTTCATTTATCTTCTGTATATAAAATATTACTGTAAAGAACTTGAACATTCTAGGTAACCAGTTAACTAGAGCTTTCTCTTTGGTGTTTTCATATATTCTTTAAAAGGCTTTTCCTAGTTTCATGAATAGAAAAACTATTTCCTGTTTTCCCATCTGTTAGAAGTCAGCAAGCTGATCTACAGGCCAATTTTGGTTTCTTTAAAAAGATAAAGTTACTGTTCAGTTGAGTATTGCCTGTGGCTATTTTCCCACTAGTGTGGCAGAATTGACTAGATTTCTATGACCAAGAAAGCCAAAGATTTGAACTGTGGCCTTTTATAGTAACAGTTTGTTTGCCCATGCTTTAGAACAGTTATGCATATGTATTGTTTTTTAAAGTGAAGTCTTGCTTACCACAAATGCTGAGAAATTTGTTTTTTTCTTCCAAAATAGAAATCTTGCTGTTTAACATACATTCAAGTTCAGGAAGATCTGTCTTACTCCTAAATTCTATTCTTATAATTTGTAGGTAGTTTAGAATGAATGATGATGCATATCTTTAAAATCTGTTCAGTAAACACATGATGGTGACAGTTGGTGAGGTTTTATACTAGAGATGGTTTATGGGGCTGGTAAGAGGGTTGAATAAGAGACTCAGTTCTAGGTCTGGTCTGGCTCTGGCACACACTTGGCTTATATGGTGTCTGCTGTACCCACCCCCACCATATGTTGTCATTTGTAAAGTACTAGAGGTGGACTCAATGATCATGAAGACTACTTCCAGCCAGCATTTTAAACTCCAGTTTAAAAAATGATATGCCAGTTAATTTCTGTGACAAATATGGACTGTATATTATCTGTGGGAAAATGGTAAGTACAATTTAGGCCTGGTGTTATAGAGGTAGGATTCTGAAATATGTATTTTGATTTTTTTTATAACTAGTGTCATATACAAAAAAGCTAAGGGAAGTTTTATAATACCATGAATTTAATCTAAATGTTTTTTTTCCTGTTTTAGAGTAGTTTTAGGATTTTGATTTTCATCGTTTTAGATCTCTGAAAATCATCAGAAACATTTTTCAGTAAATAGACCAATTTTGTCATGGAAATGTACTTTTTAAGATGAAATTTGAAGTTGGAAAATGTAATGTAACTTTTTTTCTCTTAGAAGGATTTGATTATAACGAAGAACAGCGGTATGACTGTAAAGGGGGCGAACTCTTTGGGAATCAACGAAGATTTCCAGGACATCTTTTTTGGGATTTTAAGGTATAACTAAAAATGAAAAATTAGGCATTAAGCACTTGCATCGGTTTTTCGTAACCTATGACTTGTAGCACACATAAGTCCTTTTGCTTGTTTCTACCATCCTCAAAAATCATTTGAAATAATTTTCAGTAAAACATATAAAATTATTAACCGCTGTTTAAGATGGAAAACAAGCAAGTGGAATTATACTAATCAATTTTTACTTCTGTTTGTAGTAACAACTTAGGAAATTCTGTCCATTTCACTGTGTGAATTTATAAGTACAATTTTCAAAATTGACTAAAGAGAAAATTTTAATTATCATTTCAACAGATAAACATCTTAGGTGAAAAAGATGATACACCAGTTCATTTCTGTGACAAATGTGGGTTACCTATCAAAGTGTATGGAAGAATGGTAAGTACAGCTAAGATTTTTTTTTATAACTAATTTTATAACATGTACAAAAAAGCTAAGTTTAATAATACCATGAATTGAATATAGTTCTTCTTCTTACTGTTTTAGAGTAGATTCAGGAGAATCACAGTAAGATGAAACACATTTTGAGTTCTTTCTCAGGAGCTTTTTACTTGCAGGGACTATTTTGACATTGATAGGTTCACATATCTGAAAATAGAAGCAGGTGCCAGGCAAGGAGGGATAGTCTTCTAATCCTAGCACTCTGGAAGTTGAGGCAGAAGGATGATAGGACAGACCAACAGCTGCATTGGGTACATCAGCGTGTCAGGCAATCTGAGCTGAACGTGAGATCCTGTCTCCAGAAATAAAAAGGAAAGTGTTAGCAGATATACGTGTATTTATTAGAAATTTATTAGAGCCAAAGTTTTCAAAACATTTTCAAAAACTTGTGATTAAAACTTGTTGCTGGACAGTGGTGGCCCGTGCCACCCACTTTAATGACCCATTTAATCTCAGCACTCGGAAGGCAGAGATAAGTGAATTGTTCTAAGACAACCAAGGCTATACAGAGAAACCCTGCCTTGAAAAACCAGATAGATTACGATAGATAGATAGATAGATAGATAGATAGATAGATAGATAGATAGATAGATACATACATACATACATACATAGATACATAGCTCCATAGCTCTTAGCTGCTTCTACTATATAGTCCTAATAAGTATTCATTAACTCCTGTGTGCCTTCTGTTTGTAGATCACTGTACTGACAGTTAGCATTGAAATGTTCTAAGTTGTTGTAGGATGCTTAACTATGATATTTTTGCCTACAGATTCCATGCAAGCATGTCTTTTGCTATGACTGTGCTATTTTACATGAAAAAAAAGGAGATAAGATGTGTCCAGGGTAAGATATGATCATCCTTAGATTGTCTAATAGTAGTGGTTTTTATCAGCAAGTGGTTAAAGGTTTTGGTGTAATGGGAGTAGACAAGGATGCAAATGTGCCGGCTGAGCCACCCTCCAGGAACTGGAGTTAGTTTTTTCCCTTGTCTGGAAGATGGAGCTCGCCGTTGTCAAGTCTATTAGAGTAGCTCCAAGGAGTACTACTGGTTGATAAGGAAACTCTGAACAACTGTAAAAAAAAATTTCCCCTCTATGGTGTAGGATATGGGCATTATGGGCATTACTAGGGGAAAAAGGGATGATTTGTTAGTGACCCAATGGCAACTGATTTTCTTGGCATATATCTTTGGGTTTTAAAAGTTACAGATTATGGAATACACACTATGTTTAAGGGATTTTAAACATATGTTCTATAGAGTTATAATTCAGAATAATACGAAATTTGGAAGTATTTATTATAGTCTTTGTTGAGGTATTTCTCTAATGCCTATTTTCCAGCCCAGTGTTGTGCATTAGCTTTAAAATTGCATAACATATGTGATTGTTCCAATAAGATAACTAAAATGTAATGCAACATTAAATGTAGTGAACATTAAAAGATTTTCTCTTTTACATAGATTTTTTTTAAATTTACTTGTCTGTATTTTATGTGCATGAGTGTTTTGCCTGCATGTCTGTCTGTGTGAGTGTGTCAGATTTTGGAGTTACAGATAGTTGTGAGCTTCTGTGTGGATGCTGAGATTTGAACCCAGGTCCTCTGGAAGAGAATTCAGTGCCCTTAACTGCTGAGCCATCTCTCCACCCCCTAGAGGTTCCAATAGTTTAAAAGTGCAATTTAGTTTTCAGGAACTAAATGTTCTAGTATGCGCTTGACCAGCATAGTCTGTAGTTATCTAGAGAGAAACATGTCTTCATTGTCAAACCAAGTGCAGGAAATCAAGTTACCAACCAGAATTAATTTAAATAGCATATACTACTGCGTTTAGGCATCATCCAAAAGAAAAGACCTTATCCTATTTAACACAGAGATGTTTCTGAGTGTGTGGTGAATTAGATGGCTGAAAAGCAAGAAATGTGCAAAATGGCCACAAATGACCCACACCCTAGCTCCTACAGTAAGGAAAAGAGACAACTGAGTTTTGAATTCTGTGGTTGTAAATGATAGATCCTTTGCTTTGTCATTCCCATATGTAAGTCATAGTATAGAGAAAATGAGCTCTAAATCTTGGGAAATAGAAGGTCTCTTAAGACATTCTATTTGGTGGTACAGTTGAGGTAAAAATATTCTCAAGTTGTTAGAGATGTTGATGATTGGTGTCTGATACAAATAGAGAAGATTAAAAGTTTACTATAAGTAATTTAGTACTCAGTGTTAACTTTGCAAGTATCTTATAGTATTTAAAGTAAAGCTTAAGTTAAATGTGATGTTTTATATTTTGGTTTTAGTAAATCAATATTTTCTTCCTGTTTAGGTGTAGTGATCCTGTGCAGCGGATTGAACAGTGCACACGAGGTTCTCTCTTCATGTGTAGCATTGTTCAAGGTTGCAAAAGAACATATCTGTCTCAGAGGGACTTACAAGCTCATATCAACCATCGCCATATGAGAGCTGGAAAGCCTGTTACCCGTGCTTCACTTGAGAATGTTCATCCTCCCATTGCCCCACCACCAACTGAAATCCCCGATCGTTTCATAATGCCACCAGACAAGCATCATATGAGCCATATTCCTCCAAAGCAGCACATCATGATGCCACCACCTCCTTTGCAACATGTGCCGCACGAGCACTATAATCAGCCACATGAGGATATCCGTGCTCCTCCAGCAGAATTGTCCATGGCTCCACCTCCACCTCGCTCGGTCAGTCAGGAAACCTTTCGTATTTCAACAAGAAAACACAGCAATTTAATAACTGTCCCTATTCAGGATGACTCAAGTTCAGGTGCTAGAGAACCACCACCTCCTGCCCCAGCACCTGCTCATCATCATCCTGAATATCAGGGTCAGCCGGTGGTATCTCATCCTCATCATATTATGCCTCCACAGCAACATTATGCACCACCCCCACCTCCTCCACCACCAATAAGCCATCCAATGCCACACCCTCCCCAGGCTGCAGGGACTCCTCACTTGGTATATAGCCAAGCTCCACCTCCACCAATGACCTCTGCTCCACCACCAATAACCCCTCCCCCTGGACATATTATTGCCCAGATGCCACCTTACATGAACCATCCTCCGCCAGGACCCCCTCCACCTCAGCATGGTGGGCCACCTGTAACTGCACCCCCTCCTCACCATTACAATCCTAACTCTTTACCCCAGTTTACTGAAGATCAAGGAACTCTGAGCCCTCCATTTACACAACCAGGAGGAATGAGTCCTGGTATATGGCCTGCACCAAGAGGGCCACCTCCTCCTCCACGAATGCAGGGCCCGCCTTCTCAAACCCCACTCCCTGGACCACATCATCCAGATCAAACAAGATACAGACCGTATTACCAGTGATCATAGTGTTTTGAACTGAAGATAAAACAAGGAAAAAAAAGATTAAATTAGTCAATCTTAATTAAGCTTTGACTGTGGAAGGAAAACCACCTCTTTTTGAGGTAGCTATAAAACACAAAAGTCTTCTCTTAAAATGGTTTTAATCTGACTTTAGGATTGCTTTCAAGTACTATTCTGTAGTGCAGATAAGTGGCTTGGTTGAGCACAACTATATCTTAACAACTGTTATGTTGGTGTGATAAATTTTCCCCAAAAGTGACCATTTATAAAAAAATTTGAAAAAAAATTTCACTGTTCCACTTTGAGAAATACTGCTTTTATTAAACCCAATGTTTAGTTTTTCTTGTGATGCATTTTGTTAACCTGTGTAAAAGAATTAAATTTCAAAATGGTTGTAAAAATGCTATTTTTATGTGAATTTAAGTGCAGCCATATCATTTTTTAACCCATATTTTACCACTAATTTTCCAAAGTTAAAATAAAATCCTAGAAGTAAAAATCTACTAAATCGTTACCAGGCAGACTGTTAAATGGTAGGGAATTATTTCACATTTTAGGCACTGAAATTTCAAGGTGTAATTGTACAGTGCATTTCACTTGGATGCCTTTTCATGTTTGGATAACCTCAGAAGCTCCAAAATACATGAGAATTTCTATAACTGTAGGTGGCTGGCATGTCTCAAGGTATTCTATAATTTGGAAAACGACCTGCTTTACAGGCTCTAAGCTGCTGAGGGTGTTTTCATTGATGCTTTTCCTGAGGGCTTAGAGTCACGTAACTTGTCACACAAGATCTTACGTTATGTTACTTTATAGGACTGTTTAAATGGTGTTATTTGGATGAAATGTGTTCTCTGTTCACTGTCTTAACCTACATATTTGGGGCTGATTAGGCTTTATTTAAATCTGCATTTTCTCATAGTAGTTTGATTCTGTACTTTAGTGCATAGTGTGTTGTTATTTATGGGATTATAAATTGCAGCTTGAATGCTGTGGAGGAATCTGACTAATGTATTAGCAAACGGTGTTCCTTGTAATCACAAGCTAGCATTTACTCAGGTTTTGTGGCTGTGGTGAGTTTTTCCTCTAAGTTGAAAGTTTAAAACTATCATTTCTTCTTTTCTTAGTTAAAACACTCTAAAATTGGAACATTTTATCGTGAAATCAATAGTAAAGACAACCAGATAATTTTGAATTGGACAGAAGAAAAGTAATGATTAGATTGTGAATTTCAGTGCCGTGTAAGGTGCCTTTAGAGTCAGTGTTTGCATTATAGGGGCTTGTTACAGTCCATTGGAGATGACCACTCAGTTTATACACATTTCCTATGTATAAGTCAGCATTCTTAGGATATTATTATATATCCTTTGAATTGACTCAACTCTTGTGAAGCTTTTCTTCCCCTTTAAAATGGTGCATAATATAAACATGGTGTGTAGTGTGCAGATAACATTTATTAGATAGTTTGTAGTATATAAATTTAGAACATTGGTTTTTGACAAGGGGTATACTGATTGCTAATTCACCATTTTATTCTGTCAGGTACAGGAAAACATTCTCATGTTGGATGATCAGATGCAAAATCATTTCTGAACTTTCAGAAGAAATAATATAAATGGCCGTTCATCCTTGACTGGCCAAAAATAATTAATGCAGTTTTTTCTTGAGCAAGTAACTTTTTTCCACATGTAGCATTTTGAGAATCTGGTTTGCTCATGCGCTATTTCTAGTGAGAGATTCTTGTTATTAGACGCATGGAAGTGGAACAGTGTGACATGTGGTGAGTGTTCCTATCATTACTGTAGGTACTTGGACTGGTGCAAACTTGATTCTTTTTCATGCCCCTGTTTAGGAGCTATTAAAATATTACTGTTAAAAATCCAAATAACTCTTTGTTTCATATAATTAGAAAACAGCCAGATTCATGTAAGAGCTTTTTAGCTGTTTATGAGAAGCTCTTATATTGAGATTTACTGGGGTTGGGTGTGGTAAGAAAACCACTTAGCCTATATTTTGGACCAAAAAAAAAAAAAAAAATCAGTATCATGAAAAAAAAAATCCCACATTATGAAAATTCTTGTAGGCTTTAAAAACAATTTCAGTTAGGTTGATAAACATGCTGGGAGGCAGGTGAGATGAATGTTTTGTATTAGAATTTTAAGTGTTAGACTTGAATTCATCAGTTAATTGTTTGAATGAGGGTGGGTGGGTAGACAGATAACAAGATTATTATTAAGTGTTTCTGTTCTTAAGGAAAAAGATATGAATTCCAGCACATTTCAGGGAAGCCTTGGAAGCTATCTATGATGGACATAAGTCTAAATGTATGTATGTTTCATTAATTGCTCTTAAGACTACTGAGGTGGCAGTTTAATTCTTAAAAACAATAAAATGGAAGCATAAATACTATTTTGCCTAGATGAGTTTTTAAACCTAATGATGACATATTTGGGAGATTGCAGAACTTCCCATGATTTTCCAGTAAAATTAGATTCACCTTTTAAATGCTTATAACCAAAAAGTTGGCTCGTGTATTTCTTTGGCATATTTGTTCAGAGTTTGTGAATACTTTATCATTATTTGGAGGAGGATCCATTTTTAAGACGGTAAAGAGCTGTACTCATTTTGCACTGTAAAAGCTACTTTTTCAAAACGGTGTAAATACTAGTCAGATATAATGGAAATATAAATAGAAAAGATTGGAGTGTTTTTGCCGTTCTTAAATAGTGGCTGTTTACTGTGAGAGGCACACAGGACTGCTTAAAGGGTGTCATACAGGTTTTAGAAAAGGACCTACATCTCTGTCTCAGATAATTTTATGTTGAAAGTACATGAAAATTGCAAATACATGAAACAAAAATGTTTCTCAGATTAGCTATCAAATGTATCAGATTGATATTAAAGGAAGTTTTATACTCAAAAACACTCTATTTTGGTTGAAATAAGTTTATTTCTATTCACTAGTTTATAATTTGTTAAAATCTGACCTAGGAAGCAATCAAAATTTACTTATAACAATAGTTGCACAATCTAATAAAGCAGTGCTGGATGTACCAAGCTTAGAGAGGAATGCTGGATAAACCAGGTAACAGTTCTGAAGCACCCCTAATAAAAACAGACTTAGTTTTTAGAATCTCATTTTCTCTCACTTATGCTTAAAGTTTTCAAGTCTCACTGTCTCATCTGTTTTCAGACATCAGAATGACAGAATTGTAAAACATGCACAGTTGACATCTCACATGTGGGCAGGGTCTTCCTATAGGAGAGGCAGTCTTCCTAAATAGTGGACACTGTCCTATTTAAGATTATATTCTTTTATGTTGCCTTAAAAATTGTCTCAAATTTGCCTTCTTTCATATTTAAAAGCATGCCCCCTTTTACTTCCAAAACCTTAGGGTTTTTGTTTTTTTTTAAATCAGAAAAAAATAATAGAAGTTAAGATCCCAACCCCACCCCTGGCTATCATGGTGGTAAACATCTCCAGATGATTAGTTAACATCTAGCTATAATTATGACTCAACAGCTAAATAAGGGATGGTTCTAATGTTTTGATAAGGAGTCTGCATGTGAATGCTGAAGGTCCTATTCCCCAATTGGTTCTTGATTGGCCAATAAAGATGCCAGTGGCCAATGGTTGGGTGGAAGAGGTGAGACTTTCAGGTTTCCGCAGGCAGGCTATGAGACACAGGAGGAGGAAAAGGTATTTGCCATGCTTCAGAGGAAGCCCCTTAGAGAATTTTTCATCACCCCTATTCAACAAGAAGAAGCTATGGAGAGTTGTTCCCTGAGTTTGGGTGTCTGGTAATAGTCGTTTAACAAATTATAGATAAGTTGGTATTTTAAAGGATAATTTGGAAATGGTCAAAATTTTGAACAAGGAGGAAGTAGATGAGATTACTAAATTTTATTCTTGAACAAAACATTGTGTAGCCATAATCTTACACTGATAAAAATCTTTGTAGTTGATACAAAATTAAAGTTATAATTTCTTAAATTGGTATAGAAATCCTATGTTGATATAGAATTAAGGTTTTCATTGGTTTAAATCTATACATTGATATAAAAAATTTAAATTAATATTGTTACTCTTAGGCATTATGCCTATGCAACTTATTTAAGAATACAAGGCTTTGACCCAGTCCTTCTAATAGCTGCTTTACAACCTGTTTAAGATGATTAAGCAACACATGTTAAGGGCCAGATAACAAACTCATGGTTATGTTAGATTCTGATTTAATTATAATAAAGTGTTTTCAGTTTACTCAAGTAGAAATGGCTAAGAGTAGTTAGTTAAGATTTAACAGTTCAGAGATATTTTATTCAGATAGTCTTCAAAAACATCAGAAATCCAGAATGTGACATTTAATGTTATTTCATTATTAAGGATCTTTTGATCATGAGACATGTCTGTTCCTGACAGCTTCCCCAGTCCCCTTTAAAGAACAATCAAGCATCTTTACTTCCAGGTGAGGTTGCCTATTGTAGCAAGGCAGCCACTAGACAGAAATTGTTTATATCATCTACAGACAATATACTGTTCAAAAAGGACAAACAGGTGGGATAGTTGACTTTTAATCTCTGCCAAGACAGAGTAAGCTAGTCCTTCACATTTCCTGTTTCATGAAAGGTCTGCCAGATGGTTCTGGCCCAGAAGGCTGAAGACATACTCCAATGCTATAAGAAATTAGGGACCATCCAGGTAGTCAGCTATTTTGAAAGCTATGTTTGGTGGTTCCTATATACTCAGGCAATATTTATTAATTCATTGTTGGATTTTTGAGGGGGTTGAATATTAGTTTATAGTCTCATAATTAAACTCAAGTTGTTTAACATAGATATTATAGAGTGGAAGACATTTTTCAGATGATGTTACAGGCGAAAAACTAAACATAATTCAGGGATAGAATTATAACAAAGTTAGGAATGGTGGTAGAGTACTTTATCTAACTGACATATTTTGGCCTAGATACTAATTGTATCATACTTTTTAATTTACATAATTGTTACAGTTTTATTCAATTTATGTCTGGGAAGAGTTTTTTTTTTTCTTTTTAAAAATTGGACAGAAAAGGTAAAGTGCGGGGAGTCGTTCTGATGCTTTGATTAGGAATCTGTGTGTGAACACTTAGGGTCCTATTCTCCAGTGGGCTCTTGATCAATCAGCAAAGATACCAGAGGCCAATGGCTGGGCAGAAAAGGTGAGACTTTAAGGTTCTCACAAGCTAGGAGACACAGGAGGAGGAAAGGGGATTCATCATGCTTTGGAAGGAAAGAGAGCCATCAGCCATGCGATATCTTGGGAGGAGTAGCCATTGGCCACTTCCATGATTGGGCCTTGAGTAGCTGGTGGGAAATTAGAAACACAACTAAGTTGAGGACAGATTTAGTGTTGAGCAAGGAGTAAAGGGAAGGACACACTAGCTGTGGGAGGCTTAAAAGAGCCTGCCACTGAGCTGTAAGGCCAGTTATAAATGAGTTAATATGAGTTTTCATCCACAAATCCAAGGAACCAGGGCTATGGCTGGTAGCGCTGTCCACCCAGAGCTTAAAGCAGGGTAGTAGAAACTATACACAACACTCTGTGACCTAGAAAACATCCTAATCCCTGTTAAATGTATTTCATAAGCTATATTCATTAATTTTATACTGAGCTACTGTGACACATAAGGGTTCATTTATTGAAATATTTAGTTACTAGACAGTATCAAGCTCATGGGATGCACAGTCTTCAGAGACTAACAGTATTAAATTATGTGCCATGTCAGATGTGTGTCAAAATCCTGTGGGAAAACCAGTTAGCATACCTGGGTAGGTTGTAACTTAGCAGTAATGGCATTGAAAAAAAATGGCACTCGAGCTAAGATTTTAAGAAGGCGAAAGTCAAGTGGGAGCAGAGTTTTACAAGCTGCACTGTAAAGGATTTCAGGTGGGACTTTGCCTGGCGTATTTTAGTAACAGATGAGAGGAATCAATGAGTGTGAGGTGCAGGACAGGACTGGCTCAGAACATTCGGCTAGCTTTCACAGACTCATACTGTTGGCTTCCAAGACTTGACAAGAAATTCAAGAAAAAGTTAATAGCAATAAGGACCTTATTCTAGTGACAAGAAAAACCTTTGTGGCCTTCCAGATAAAGGAATAGGATGGATGACCTGCCTTTTGTAAAAAGGATTAGTTATTCTGACTGTGTGTTAGGAAAGACGAGTGAAGCAAACATTGAAGCAGAAACCAGTCAGTGTTTTAGTAATTATACTAGGGATGATGGTAGCATTGCAGGTACTTACTGGGTAACTTGAGGGCCTGTGTGTGTGTGTGTGTGTGTGTGTGTACAGAAAAGTAAATACTCATAGTGTTAGATGTGGGTACATAAAGAGTTTACAAAGTACATATGGTCCCTGCTGTTGAGTGGCTTACATTCTAAATCTTTTGATTTATAAGTATTTGTTTTCAATACTTAGTGGTCAGAAAAAGTATTTCACCCTTAAAAATAAATTACCAGGAATGGAGAGAGGCTCTTCCAGATGACTCAGGTTTGTTTCCATAACCCCATTCCCAAGGGATCTGATGCCCTCTTCTGCCCTCTGTGTGCATCAGGTGCACAGATGTACATGCAGCCAAAACACCCATTCACATAATTTAAAAAATAAATTACCAGATTATAAACACAAAATTATAAAAATAACACAATTCACAATAGCTTTGCAGGCTGTGTTTAGTTGTATGGTGCTAAATTAGTAATTATGGAACAAACAGCATGTACTTATACTATTTCTGAGTTAGGTCCTACCTATAATTGGTTTTTAGACTTTTTAAGTTCTTTTTTGGGGGGATAATGTTTCCCAGAAATTTAAAGTGTAGACTGTACAGTTGGATTGTCTGATGATTTCTGCAACTGAATCACTTGCCCTCTTTGAATCTAGTTTGCTTTCCTAAGTGTGAAGCAGAGCTGGGGTGAGAGGAGGGTAGTATATCCCTGCACTCCCAGAGCTTGGGAGATGGGGCAAGAAAATCAGGAGGTGGAGGGCATCCTCAGCCACACAGCTCCAGGCCAGCCTAGGATGCAAGGGTCTTCATCTCAAAAACCTGCAAGTAAATAAACAGAACGGGGGGTGTAATTTGTGTGAAGCTTGGAACTTAGTCCCTGGCCCCAAGAACCGTCACTGTATAAGGGCTATTTTGAGAATCAGCAGACTCAGTATTGTATAGATTCTAGTCAGGATTTCCTGGCAGGTTTTTGTTTCATTTTCTCTGGCGCTCAAAGAATAGAGTCGTGATTCACAGAGGAGAAAAGATGAAAAATCAGATCTGCAGGGAAGTTTCAGCTTGATGAAATAAATAAATACATGGGGATGCTGAATAAGGAAATCTCCCTTTCCCTGTTCATGCACTGTTGAGTCAGGCTCCAGCTCGAAATATTTGTAAATGGTATGATATGCTGTTAGGCAACACTGCTTAACAAAGCTAATTTATAAAATAAGTTATGGAAGATATTAGCTTCAGCTAATTTATTTGAGTAATGTATCTGTCCCCAGCTCTTCTGTCTCCTCTCCACTGTTGCTCTACTTTCTTGAAATTTTCTTTGTATCTCGACCAACACAATATCTTAACTTCTCCCTGATCAGGAGTGAGAGATTGTGCTAATTTCAGTGTTGCCTCTGAAGCAGACAAGTTGAAGTACAGGTCCATAAATTTCTATACCTCAAAGCATTGCTGCCTTAGAGGAGAGAAGGAACAATTAAGAATGAGTTCCGTGAGGCAGTTGAAATGTTAAGGTTAGCAGTGTTATATGATGCAGGCACCAGGACTGGGCAGCTGTGTCTACTGCTTGTGATTTCTGTTGCAAGAATGTAGGGGGTGCCATTGCCTGGGATATTACTACCATCTGATAGGAATTTGAAGCTTTTGTGCAACTCCACTTAAATTAGCTCCTGGGAAAACCAATGCTCTTATCCTGAGATTTACAGGCACACACATCTTAAAACAGTGTATGCATCCCATAAGGTGATCACGACTCTAAAGTTTAACACTAAAAAGTGATAGTTCTCTTTTTTGTTTTTGTTTTTTTAAGTAAAGTCACTTTTTAAATGACTTTATTTGGCATTAAGTCTAATAGACAAGCCTTTCTGGACCATCTCAGGAAAGGATGGAGTCCTACTCTGACAATTAGTGATTAGAGGCCAGTCTAGAATAATGACACAACTTTCCCGCTCAGAGTATTCTGGTGTTTAATTGAGGGCCCTGAGTTGTGTGGTGCTGCTGTTTAATTTCTAAGTGTCACATTAGTAAGTACACATTTGCCATAAGAACGAGTCCCTCTGAGAGACCCAAGAGTGCTAGATTTCACTTTCCAGCAAAAAGCTTAAAACTCTTCCTGCCCTGTGAGTTACATACAAAACACGCCTTTTCCTACCGGCTCCTCTCCTAGTGTGTGGGGCGGTGAGCTGTGAGAGGCAGCTGGGTACCTGGTTGAACACAGGCCTCGAACCCTGGATAATACCCTAATGGGACGGTAGGTGTTCAGCCTTGCTCCTGGGCCCGGTTCCTTTCATTTATCCACAGCACCTCCCAAAGAAAGGTTTGTGGCCTTTGGTCACAGAGCACAGGTAGCACAGGTAGAAGGCGTGACTACAGGCCTCAGAGCCTCAAGAGATCTCCATATTAATAAGATACCTAAAGGCCAGAGGGCATAGCCAACTAAGCATTCCTTCCCAGACCCTCCTCCTTGCAAAAGATATTTAACCTCAGGGCCGTCCTGAGGACGCAGGGTACAGCTTCATCCACTTTCCACATGACAATAAACCTTTTAAAACCATGGACTTCTCTTGTACTTGCCCCCACCCCCAACTGTGGGGGACCGTGGAGACGGTCTTCAACTACCGAATCACCGCCTAATCTCCCACCAGAGGACTTCTCTATGTTCCAGCCACAGAGGCCTGCCAACTCAAACAAGCTAGCCAAGCCAGCCATGACCCAGCCAAGCAAGTCACCATGACCAAGAGTCTCTACCCCATGGGGAGCCGCCAGAGCTTCTCCCCCCTCATCCCTCAGAGACCCCCAACCCAAGAGCTCTGCCCCCTAGGGACCTCAGACTGGGATTTTCTCACACCCCCGGAGTGGAGCTCAGTGGCTTCCCATAGCCCAACGTCTGCCTGGCACTGCGTGGAGTGAACTCAGTCAAATTCCCTTGTTTCTGCCATCTGAGCTGCGGTTCCACCTGTCTAGGGTGGCAAACGTGGGAACCACAACTCAGCCCAATAGGACCCACGCCCACGCCAGTGAGACCAGGAAGCAATGGCTGTCTGCTCACCTCTTTCCTCTTATCTTCTTACTTTGTCATTTTGTAACCCCTATTGGCTTATATAGTTTTCATACCAGGAAGGGAAGTAAGGAATTGCCTTTAAAGCCATTTAAATAATGCTTTCATATATGGCATTAGGGTCTGTGTTTCTCAATCTAGGTAGGTTAGAAGCCTTAGAAACTAGAGCGAAAATCATAAAATCTGGTCAAAGAAGTCCTAAAAATTCTGTTAAGTATTTCCCACAGCAGCATTGTCACAGTGTTCAAGAAGGGATCCACAGCAAGCATGTTTCAGAAAACTAACATTTAATAAAATAGCACACACCCATACAGCTTAATTGTTTAAAATAGAGATATATTGGCATGACCTGTATAAATTAGAGTCAAAGCAGTAGTGTAAACACACCATAAAACATTGAGCATGAAGATAATGTCTTGGATAGGAATCTGTCAGTGCTACAAAAATACATAAAAACAAAATACTTTTCTACCTTTGATAAGTACACAAGGTAGAAAATTAGGAATATGTACACAATTTCATAACTAGATATGTGAAAAATATACCATGCTAGAACAATCTCGTTCCAAAGTTTGAAACATAATTCCGTCAAATAAAAATATCATTCATACAATGTATGAACTTAACAATAACTTTCTAGGTATAAAGTTGTTTTTGTTATGACAGATGAGAATCCTTACGAATTGTATCTTGATTAGAATTTCGTTTCAACTGGTACCTGGAAGAAAGCAAAGTGATTGTTTTAAATAGTTTGTTAAGTTCACCTTTCAGAAATTCTTTCTTAGGATCTGCAACTTAGCAGTTACCAAAGAAGACAATATATATATATATATATTATCTTTTTAAAAGATTTATTTATATGGGACTTTTGCTGCACGTATGTATATGTATCCTGCCTGGCACCTGAGGAGGTCAGAATAGGACATTGGATCCTCTAGGTCTTGAGTTGCAGATGGTTGTGACCTGCCATGCCAGTGTTGGGAACTGAACCCTGGTCCCATGGAAGAGCAACCAGTGCTGTTAGTGAGCCATCTTTTCATCTTAGAGAATCTTTAATGGCCTTCCATTGCTGCTTGGTTAACACAGATCCATGTGTTGGTTTAATTTGTGTGTGTTTCAAAGACATATTTGTAGCTTAAGCAATGTAACAATACAATATATTACAGCATTATATTTTCTTACATTTGTTTTGAGTCATCCTTGTATGTCAGTCAGACATCTTGTTTTTAGTTTTCCTTTTCTTTTATTCATCCTCTTATTTATTTGACAGGGAAGAGGCATGCTGTAGTGTACATGTGGAGGTCAGAAGACAACTTGAAAGAGTTAGTTCTCTTCTTCAACCATGAGTGTTCTACCGATCAAACGTACATCATCAGGCTTGACATCAAGCCACTGAGCTATTCCTCTGCCTTTACATTGTTTTTACCCCACAGCTGGAGGTCTATCCATAGCTGTTGTTTTACTTTCCTTTAAGCAAATCCAGGAGCTGGTGTTAAATTTTTATTTTTCCAATATGGGAAGCCAGCGTATATATATCATGGTACTTGCTCCATTCTGATGTCATATCATTTAAACACTATTCTTAGACCTTATCCCTCAGTACTTGGTGACAATTCTAGAGTCAAACTCTCTCTCTCTCTCTCTCTCTCTCTCTCTCTCTCTCTCTCTCTCTCTCTCTGTGTGTGTGTGTGTGTCTGTCTGTCTGTCTGTCTGTCTGTCTGAATGGAGGTGGTGTCAGTCTTGCTTTCCTCCCAGGTCTCTAACTAATGCCCTTCCACTTCACCTTTGCTATTTTGAACCACCCTTTGATCCAGGGTGATCCTAGACCTTGATTATCATCTAATCTGAATTCCTACTTGCTGTTCTTATGCCTTTCTTCATTTAAGGGAATACCACAAGTCACCTCCTGTACTTGATGATAGTCATTAGCTTCTTGAGGACCTTCAAACGGTCTTTAACTGAAGGATAGACATATATAATGCAGTGAGGCAGGACATGGCATCTGCCATCAGTTCCTAGTTCCAGTTCTGTCACTGCCACTCAGTGTGTGACCTTATACAAATTAGTTAAGTTCTCTGAGCCTAATTAACCACATCCTCATTTGAACTAGAAGATATCGTCCTCATATGTCATCCTAAGGATTTAAGCTAATTTAATGAACCTACCATATTTGGGCCTACAAAAGAAATCACTTTCCCTATACTACAGACATTGCCTTAAAAGACTGAATGTTTTAGAAATGAATGTTCGAGCTGGAGAGATGGCTCAGTGGTTAAGAGTGCTGACTGCTCTTCCAGAGGTCCTGAGGTCAATTCCCAGCAACTACGTGGTGGCTCACAACCATCTGTAATGGGATCTGATGCCCTCTTTCGGTGTGTCTGAAGACAGCTACAGTGTACTCACATACATAAGTAAATATTAAAAAAAGAAAAGAAATGAATATTCTAGAATGATTTGGAACTCTCCAGTTAATTAGCAACTCATTCTAGTGTGAAAGGAAAGGAGCTTAACTTTTGTGTTGAGCTAACCACTGTTCTAGGGACTTCCATGCACCTGTATATCAGAGGGTGTCTACTGTCTCCAAGCTCCCCTAATTAACCTATTGATGGACAAATGGACAAGATAGTTCTCCTGTCTTGTGGGCTTATCAGAAAGTTAGAATAAGACAGTGTTCGAAAAGTCTATTTCAACTTTGAAAACTGAAGGAGTGCTCAAAGGGACACTAATTCGTTATTTTCCACTTACTTTTTTTTCCCCCTCCTCTGAATTTATGTTTCATCAAATTTTCCCAAGAAATTAGGAAACATTCCTTCAGTTTCCAAGGATGTGGTACAGAGGATCAAGTAGGTACTGGATTTCCTACAGATGGTGGCAGAAAACTTACTACTTAAAATTGTGTGTGTGCGTGTCTGCATGTGTATGCATGCACAACATGTGTGTATGTGAGTTCTGGTCAGTGTCAATGACAGTCAACTCTTTCCTTCCATCATGAGGAATCTTGGGAATGGGCTTTTGATTGTCAAGTTTAGAAACAAGCACCTTTACTGGATGAGCTAGCTATTTCCAAGTGCAACCACCTCCCCCCCCACACACACATATTTGCTGTGATGTTTGAAAGAAGATAAATCTGCTGATGAATCATACCTGGCATTCCCGATTACGTAATCCTCCGTTTGTATTTATGGTAAAGTCAAATTTCACTTCTTTTTCCTAAGAAGGAGAGTGAAAATAGTGATCAGGATCCAATGTTCAAATTTAGAGGAAACACTAGAGAGTATATGATTGACTACAACTGTGAATGTCATTAAAGCATCTGTACCTGGCTGGAATTAAACTTTGAAGTGCTGTAGTCCTTCTTCATCAAAATATGCAAGATAGCATCATGGATTGTTAAGAAAAATATTGAGTCTGTGACTTCGTCATCAAAGAATTCACACCGAGCTAGTTTGTCAATGAAATCCTCTGGAGGAAAAAGAAGACACTATATAATTTAGAAAAAAAAACACTTGTTTCCTCATGAGATCGATTATTTGAAAGTCTGTATGTAAGTGTGCATTTGGTTGACCGAGGGTTGACTGTTGGACACAGCAGTGTAACTTGCATATCTTTTACACATTTAATACCCTTATGTGGAGGTGGGGGGGATAGGGCTTCATGAGAAAACATCAAGTGGTTCCTAGAAGGAATGGTTGCGCTTTTATTTAGGCAGGGGCACAGAGTTTGCTTCCTTACTTGATGACTGCGACACATGTGATTATTACCGACCATTATTCATTCTAATTAGAAAACATGGCTCTAGGCCTGTATGGAATGTGCTGCAGTGTTCACTGTCAGAGCTATTATTGACCAGTGACTTATCTGTGGCCCATTTCCTCAGGCGGCTGGGTTTTATAAATCATCTTCCTTAACATCTCACATGACTTTCTCCATTGTCTTTGAGAAATCACACATACTCAGGCACTAGCCAACATTTGTGTGCACAGATCATTCAACCAAAGATGACCTTATGTCTACAATGTTCAAAGTTCTAGCTAAGCAATAAAAAGGTAACATTTATACATAACTACTATTGACAGGAAAAGTTAAACAGTGGGGGCAAGGAACAGTCTAGTTTTCCCCTTTTCATTGTTTTCTTAGTTTTAAATATGACAACCAGCACACAGTAGGTTGTCACATTGTCTTGATCAATTAATGAAAGTATAAGATATTGAAATTCTGACAGCAGGTGAAGACAGTTTCCTCCTAGTGTGCGTCAGGAAAAACTACAGAGTAGAAGCATTTTACTGTGCTTGGGATTTAGAGAGAGGTGGAGCAAAAGACAGAAAGGGGATGGAGGATGGTGTGGAAGTTCACAGGAAACTTAACCCAGAAAGAGCATGGGAGGCAGGGAGGAAGGTGATATCAGACGAACATGTGCAGTTGTAGGGATGGAACGAAGTCCTCCAGTAAATTTCAGGCTACTGGGATCAGTGGAGTAGTTATATTATAAGCAGGTAATTATAAGCCAGGAAAGATGTCCATTTCTGTGACCTGTATGTCACTCTCCCTAAAATACTCTCTGTTGAAATGTTGTCAAGATTGACTCAGAATATCTCAGAATGTCCCGTTCAGCTGTCATATTCCTGGATTTATTTGATTATGATATATGGCTTTCCCAGGAAACTAAACTCCATAAAGCAGGAACTCGTGCCCTCACCTGACATAGTGTTTGACATGCGGTAGGCACCCAGTGAGTCTTCGCTGAATTAAATGCATTTCCTCAGAACTAGGCAAGAGACCAGGGCTAAGAAGTGCAACAGGATCAGTACTGCCAGTCTACACATGGGTCTCAGCTATGCGTTGGGCTGGTGATCCAGTCTGGGCATTCACTAACATGTTTTGTTTGACATGACTATGGAGAGATTGGCTAGAAAGAGTTCATGAAATCACGATGGTAGAGTCTAAGATTGAAGCGTGGGGAAAGCTGAAAGCTAGGCCTGGGAGAGCCGCCAGTAGAAGAAACTGTTGCTATGAGAAAGGAGGGAGGTGTCAAAAGAACAGACTCAGAAGTCAAGTGGGAAGAGTTTTAAGGCCAAATGCTCAAGTCGGCTTCAGATAGAGAGACCTTAAGATCAGGCCTTTAGTCTTGATAAATTGGACATCACCCTTGGATACCTTTGGCAAGAGTGGCCTTGCTAGCAATGAGAAGCCAAAGCAAGGTTGTTATGGCTGAAGAATGCAAGGAGAAGAGGGGACAGCAAACAATGTTTCCAGCAAGCTCAGAGTGAAAAGTGCTAACGCACTCACTCATTTGCTACAGCTATGAAATTAGGACCCAAATCATAAAATACACTTAATCGTGTTAACAGCAAAATATAAGCCTGTGGTTTCCATGAGAATTTTAATTGGCTCAACTAGAGATTCAGTTCCTTTCTTTGGGATCACATGGCACACTTATTCTTTGGATGGCCTGTCTAGATTGGCTGTGAGCCTAAGGTGACCATCTGAACATTAAATACAGTTAACGGAACTGGGGCTGGGGCTGGGGCTGGGGCTGTCACATGAGGCCCTGGCTCCATCTCCAGCACTGACTGAAAACATTGATACACCTTTAACCAGGCAAGATGGCACATGCCTGTAATACCAGCACTTGGGAGGCTGAGGCCAACCTGAGCTACGTAGCAAGATACTGTCTCAAAATAATAAGCAAACAAACAAACAAATCATGAACTTACCATCGGTTCCCACAATATATACGTCCACCTTGATCCTAATAAACTCTTGTAAAATCTGTTAGAACAGAAGACACATCCACTTTAGAGAAGGGTTTTCACTTGTCACAAACAAACTACCAAAGTACCTCATGAGTGATTATTGTCGGAATCACTTACTTATTTGAAACAGTCAATAAGAACACACTAAAGCTAAAAACAAGGCTACACAATAAAAATAAAACAAACCCCTAAAGGGGAAAGCCCCACTCCCTCAGAAGAAATTAAATATTCTTGAGAAAAGGATAAGAAAATGTTATGTCCCAAACTCACAAGATTACTCCTGATTATACTACAACATGGTATGTTCTGTGGAAATGGCTAGAACATCTCCATTTTCTCCCACCCTCCCCTGGGTTTTCAAGACAGTGTTTCTTTGGGTAACAGAGCCCTGGATGTCTTGGAGCTACTTGTTGACCAGGCTAGCTTCAAATTCACAAAGATTCACCTGCTTCTGCTTGCAGAGTACTAAGAATAAGATGTGCACTACCCTGCCCCGCTAGAACTTTCTAGCCATACAAAACAACACACAGACTTGTCCACATGTTACTCATTGTTCCTGTTCACAGCAGCTGGGTGCATCTAGTACCAAGGAGGAAAGACTCAGGTTCCTGTAGTCTACGTAAAAATCAAACACTAGTGAGGCAGATTGTCAACAATAAGAAAGGTAGCTCTGCTTGGTGATCAGGTGTGGATAGGACATGAATACCATCACCATCATCACGAAACACTTCTCCAGGCACCATCTGGGAACTGGGAAGTTTTAAAAACTAGTCAGAATTTATGCTCTTTCTGTTGTACTGCTAATATTTTTTTTCAAATGTGTGCATGGTTCTCTCTTTCTTGAGCTAAAATATAAAACAAAAACAAGAAAGAAAAGAAGTAAGCAGTCATGTGATATAAGTTGGAAAGTTGGGCATGGGGGCAAACACTTGGGACCCTGCACTCTGGAAGCAGAGGCAGGAAGATTATGAGCTCAAGGCTAGCCTAGGCTATACAAGTTCAGGACACCCTGTGCTTCATGAGACCCTGACCCGAAAAGAAAAGCAAGACAAAACCAAACCAGAAAAATCCCAAACAAACCTGGAAACAAACAAGAAACCAAACACCAAACTACCAAAACTAAATAAAAAAAAGAAAGAAAGAAAGAAAGAAAGAAAGAGAGAAAGAAAGAAAAGAAGAAAATTCAGTTAAAAAGAAAACTAAATTGGTTTTGTTTTTTCATCCATACTCAATGGGGCTCAGCTCAGCTCGCTGAGACGGGTACCTGTGAACCCCTAAGAGAAGCAGAACACAGGGTAGAATTGATTAAATTCCCTTTGAGGTTTTTTTTTTTTTTTTTTTTTTTTTTTTTTTTTTTTTTTACTTCTGGTGGAAATTAGTTGTAGAAGTGCAGAGGACACAATGAAAAGGAAGCAGCCAAACTTCTTGTTTTAGACCTATTTTCAAATCATGGGATCTCCATCTGCTTTTTATATGGCTATTTAGCATAATTTAATACACACTTAAATAGCCAAGTGAAATTTCATCAGTTGGGAAAAGACAATCAAAACATACACCCACTGTTCTGCCTCATCCCAGATGTTTCCAGGTCTTCTTTGTTTTCAGGATAGTGTGAATACAGTGCCCATAGGTCTCTGAGAATACTCATGATGCCTGGTTTGAAAAAGATGTGAGTGTGGTTGCCAACCAGAAGCACATTCAGATTTTGTGTGGTTCCATCCAACACTCCCCACCCCTGTCTGCTTCTCACAAGCTTAACGAAGGCTAAAACTCTAATTAAGTGTGTGTTACCCAAGCTGGGGAGATAGCTCAGTAAAGTGCTTGGGTAAAGTGCTTGCCAGGCAGACATGAGGATGTCTGTTTGATCCCCAGAACCCACATAAAAAGACAGGTTAGGTGGTAGCATGGGTCTCTAGCTCCAGTCATTGGGCAGATATATGTGGTGTGTGTGTGTGTGTGTGTGTGTGTGTGTTTGTGTGTGTGTGTTTGAGATGCAGAGATAGGTGGTCCCCAGAGCTCATAGGCCCTAATCAATGAGTTTGATCACAGTGAGAGAGACCCAGTATCAAACCAAACAAGTATCAGAGGAAGACACGCAATGTTGATATGTGGCTTGTGTGCCTGTTGGAGAGTATAGGGTGTGTATGGTGGGGGGTGTTTATTGTGCTGTCCATGTATGTATGATACATACGTGTGTGTGTGTGTGTATCTGAGGGATGAGGGGTGGTGTGTATTTATGTGTGCTGTATAGGCATATATGGTATGCATTTGTGTGTGTAATATGTGTGTATGTGCCACCTGAAGGTGTTTTCTTCCATACATACAAATTTGCCATTAGCAAATGATTTGTTGATTCCACCAAGAAGACACACATTACCGTTCTGAGGCCCCTCATTGAGGAGACATCAAGGAAGGATACTGCTGAAAAATCGAGGATGAGGCTGTGGAGGCTGATTTTGGGAATAGTGATGCTGAGAGGGAGATCCGCATTCCAGTCTATGTCAAAGGGCAGGTCTGTGGTATTGATCGGCTGATCCAGTTCTTCTATCTGATTGTTGTCCAGTTCTTCATCTGAGTCTTTGAAGCCATCAGAGGTGCATATAAATCCTTTCTGTGGGAGAGAGGTAGTAACAGATATCATGATTCTGACTGTGAAAATGTGTGTTGTCATGGAGACGCAGGAGTTCCTGTAGCTTGGATTCAAAGTTGGGCCAGCAATAGGACTTGATGTGCTTTGTACTGTTTGCTTTTAATACTCTCCCCAGGTCAAAAAAAATTGTTTTTAAAGGAGATCCTCAAAGATGCCATTCAAAATATGACATTAGGGCTGGCAAGATGGCTTAGTAAGTAAGTAAGGGAGCTTTCCACAAGGCCTGATGACCTGAGTTCACTCTCTGGGGTTCACATGGTGGAAAGAAGGAGACAACCAACTCCTGAAAGTTGTACTTTGACTTCCACGTGTATACACACATGCATGCACCTGCACATATGTGCACACATACATAAATAAATATAATAAATATAACATCAATTAACACATAGAATATCTTTATCATTTGCTTTAAAGTAATGAAACAAAGATTTTGAATTATGTTTTACTAAAAGTTTTTATCCAGTGAAAATGTAGGCAGAAAACTTACAGGTGTCACTTGTATCAGGCCTCGCTTCTGCAGTTTTCGGATTTTCTTCAAAGCTTTGTTGCGCTTCCGTAGAATTCGAAGTGGGCTAAAGCCAACCTGAAAATCCAATAGCTGTGTTACAGGGGAGCTGAGCATCCTGATATTTACTATCTGACTTTCTCTGATGATACTGTCAAACATTAAATGTTTTACACTTGTTTCTGATGCTGCTATCCTCAAGAGCATGCAGTAAACCCCAGGTAACTAATGGCTGAGTTAATGTTTTTTACTTTACAGCAGGATCTAAGAACAAGGATTCTGTCTTGGGCATCAAAGGAAGAGGCTTATTTCCCAACATATGAATGGATCCTTTTAAGGTAGTTTTACCTACTCTAGAGCATACAGACTAAACACTGGCACAGCTCAGATCCAACATAGAAGAAGTCAGTGACCTTCATGCTAAAGAGGAAACATTTCGTTCCCAGACACTCAGAAAAAAAATTTTTTTGAAACTTACAGCATCAATAAGTTTCTGCTTAAAGAAACCAATGTTTGCAAAGTAGATTGGGGATGGACATCTGAAAATTTTCACTCCTTCTGGCTCATACACCTACAAGACAGAGAAGACAGAAAGATGAGTCCCCGCTGCCTTCCTCTGACACTATTTTAGCAAGTCAAAGACAACGATAGGTCTTTCTTACATCAGCATAATTTTTTTTATTCTTGTAGATGTCACTCCTTCCAACATTAGCCAGTGTGCTGCATTTTGGACTGTAGAGAGAGAAAAAAAAACCCACCACTTAGTAAATCATTCTTGCATTTGCTAAGCCCAACACTGATTTTTCCCCCTAGCTTACGAAACCAGGCTTACTTTTCAAAGTTGAAAAGTGGAGGAATCTTCATCTCATTAGAGGATATGGATGGCAAATACCTTATCTCTGTGTTCCAGGGCTTTGTAAACAGTGAGTCTTCTTCACGACCTCACAATCTTGTACAAAGCAACCGATAAGGCCATAGCAGTTTAATGCTAAATATAGCTGTTATTTGGTAAGGTAGAGTCCCAAAGTATTCAATTGTACAAACAAGGATGTGGGGATTAAAAATAACTTGCCCATGTGACCATTCAGTTTGTCTCTGATCTTGGCTAAGGAATCTAACTCAATAAGAACCCAAGAGAGACAGAACAACAGGACCTGTTACCATGCCAGTATGTTCCATTAGTCAAGGAATAACCCTAGCTGTGGTAGCAACCTCTGTTGTAGAACCCCTGAATCCCCATTTCTCTTGCAATCACCCCATGTGTGCCAGCTAGGCTGAGTGACCACATGGTGGTGATATTATCTGACAAAGACTTCAAATCACAAAGTTACTTGATGGCTTTAAGAATCAAGAACTACAAACTTTTATAGAATATTTCAACCAGAAGTCTTTGAGAAGTTTATAGGTTCAGCATGCTCAGCTAAAGAGGAAGAGGGAGCCCCCCCCTGCCCCCATCCACTGCCTTAAAATTCTGTCTTCTAGGTAACTCATTCTTCTGCTTAACAATTCTAAGGCAACAACATTAAGCCTGCTTAGGACAGAATCACATCCTGTTCATAGGTGAGCAAAGCAGACTCAGAGATGTTTGCAATTCCTTTGAACCTGTACCAGAGCAGAAAGCAAGCCAGCAGCAGGTATCTTCCTTGGACTAGAATCTAGTGATGAACCATTATATTTTCTTTCAAGCCTTTAAGTGGAGTGGTTTTGTGGGATATTACATTGGCCATTCTTTTAAAAAAAATAATTTTACTTATTTTTGTGTATGTATATGAGTGTTTCACCTACATGGATATATGTATACCACATGCATACCTGTTGCTCAAGGAGGTTAGAAAGTAGCATTGATTGACCTGGAACTAGAGTTGGAGGTGCTGGGATTCGAACCTAGGTCCCCTGCTGGAGTAACAAGTGTTCTTCATTGCTGAGCCATCTCTCTACCTCATGGTCTTGTGAGGTACACATGCTATCAAAGACACTACTTTTTTCTTAGCCACTGGCGTTTGTTTTTGCTCTCCTAATTAATCAGGTCAAAGTGTGTGACGTTGTGCGCAGAGCACAGTGAACACTTACAATTGTGTCCTGAACACAATCGTTAGGAGCTGAAATGCCACACTTGCTGCCAGGCCTAATCCGAGTCCCAGGACAATGGCGAAGATGAAGGTCATGATCCAAATTAACTGTAAGAAGAGAAAAATAACAACGTACCAGAGTTTAATGCCATAGGTCCAGAGCTAGAGAAAGCATGAATGACTAGGGCCAAAGGCAGAGGTTGGAAGTTGTTATCTTGGGTCAGGGGACAAAGTACCTACAAAGACATGTCTCAAGAGGTCATTTCATTTCTGCTGGCTCATCGCTGGGCCACAGAAACTCAAGCAAATAAATGGAAAGTCTCTACAGGCTAGGCTTATTTCTATCCCATGCCAGAACAGATTCAAGAGAGGGAATTGAGCAGCTATAGCAAAAATTCCAGAGCAGTTGACTCTTACATCCCAGCAAATTAGGGCTTGGATACAGCAGTGGTAGAACACTGGCCTGCATGTTAGGCTCTGGGTTTGCTCCTCATGCAGTACTATAAGGAAAACCAACAAACAAGCAAAGCCCAGCAGACTGACTGGGATAGCCTGTACTAATCTTAGCTCTGCACTATTGATTGAATTAGTGGCTACCATCTTTACAAAACCTTGAGCATGCTAAAAGTAGGTTAAAAAATCACACACAATGATATATCGGGAACACGAGGGCTAACTGAGGGCAGCTTATTGCTTTATGCTTTTGTAGTACCATAGGGTATGCCAACAGGAAATTTTATATTCGGACTTTGACCCTAATTATAAAGTCTGCTTTCCAGGCAAGTTAAGGGCAAGTAGGTGCTTTCACAAAGGAATACATGTTTCCAGAAGGAGTGTTCAGAATTTACACCCTCCTCTGGTTCTCTGGAAACTAACACATCATTTAACAAAGAACAGAAACAACATATACCCCAAAATTCAGAGCAGTTCTATGGTGTTCAGCACAGCCTACAAGGTCTACAATGACAGATCAAAGGAAGGCCTTCACCAGTGTTTTATGCAGCATTTTCTGTTTTCAAGAACCCATTCATTTTATGCATTTATTTTTCATGTGTATATACACTCATGTATGTGGGGGTAGGGTGAGTGGGTGTGCATGTGTGCATGTGTGCATGAATTCGTGTACCTGTCTGTCTGACTGCCCACAGACACCAGAAAAGTCCAATTCTCTAAATCTGAGTTACAGGCGGTTGTGAACCACCCAACATGGGTGCTGGGAACTGAACTCAGAGCTCAGAACTCAATGCTCTTAGTCACTGAGCCATTTCTCTCCAGCCTTATTTATTATGTTTGAAATAACAGCTCATTATAAAGCTCAGGCTGACCTCAAACTAACGCTCTTCTTGCCTCAGTCTCCAGAGTGCTGAGATTATAGGCATGTGCCATTATCATTTTTAGTTAAAAATTCCAGGTAATGATCAGTAGAGCATGTAATTTCAAGACAGGAAATAAACTAAGGTTATTGCAAACAGAGAATTAGAAGCAAAATTTCACAGTAATTACAATATAAATATACATTTTGCATCACCAGTAAGGTACCATACTGATTTTTCATTTCCTCAAATACGACTGTATCTACTTACACAATCATATTTATCCTTTTTCCACAATCTGCCTATTTCAGCAAACTGCATCAGCATTCCCTTTAAGTTTCCAAGCGCTAGAGCTGCCAGGACAGACTGTGAAAGACATAAACAACAGATGTACTTTTAAGTTAATCAAAGAAACCATATAGAAGCAAAGGTGAAGGCCATAGATAAGTCCCTTAGCAGGCCTCAAAGTGTATCAAAGGACTCGCCCTTTTCCGGTGTGCAATGCCCGATAGACCAGGGTTGGGACCGATGTGTTTTCCTGCAAGAGGCTATTTTATCCCAGTAGCCAAGAGCTGGGCAGCTTTCCATGACTATGCCATAAATGACCTGATAGCACTTATAGTAGTCTATAGCCTGGGATAGAGAAAGGCGTATCTTAAGGCCTACATGTAAACCCTCGAACAAGTTGTTCCCAAGCAAAGCTAGTTCAACCTGTCCGTTTAAACAAAGACATGCGGGTTGCCCTTTGGGGGAAAAATCTTGAGGTCTTAGATCAGTCTCAGAGCTTTGTTGATGATGACTATCAAGCTGTTTTATAAAAGAAAACTATGATGAGATCAAGGAATGATTAACAAAGGCCCAAGGCAGGCTCTGAGACCACTCAGACTATATCCGCCCTCTTCCCAGAGCATACTATGGTAAGTGTGTATAGGAAGGGCTTAACAATGGTCATTGAATGAGTATGTGAGCCAGGGAATTTATATTTCCCAGTTTAGGAGTGAACACCTCTTGTAAAGTCCTCACACTGGTACAGTTGGGTGGTGGACTCTAACTTCTTGGATTGTTAGCTCATATTTTTGGTTTTCCCATACTGCAATTAGCCTTATACAAGCTGTTCCAGTTAACAACAACAACAACAACAAAGCATGCTAAATGGTGACGTATACCCATGATCATTTGGGTCTAGCACAATGGCAGGAGCCTTCCCTACCTACCTTTCAACTAGTTCCATTCTGAGTGCAACGTGTGATTTGTATGCTGAAGACTTCCACACCAAGAAAACATAGCAACCAAAGGAAACCAAACAGGGCTTTTGTTTTCATGTCTTGAACACTGTTTAACTGGCCCAGATGTTTTTAATCTTTACAGTTAACTTTTTTATATTAATATCTACTTGGTTCATTTGATTCACTGTGAGAGTAGAGATTACCATTTAGAAGAAACACAGTCTTAGGTAACATGAAAACGGGGCTGGGGAGATGCTTCAGTGGTTAAGAGCACTGGCTGCTCTTCCAGAGGACGTTAGTTCCATTTCCAGCACCTACCACCATCTTTCTCCAGTTCCAGGGGATCTGATGCCCTCTTCGGGCTTCCACAAGCATTGCATGCATGTGGTATACAGACATACACAGGCAAAACTACCCATCCGCATAAAACAGAAAGTATGTACAAATGAATGCCATATTAAAAAGGAACAGAACAGAACAGAACAATAGAATAGAAATGGTATTGTACCTAAAAGTACTATTTTATTGTCAGTGTCCTGGTTTTGTTATTGTACTACAGATACAGGTTGCCACTGGGAAGGTAGCTGGTAAAGGTATTCAGAGCTATACTGTACAGTCAGTCGGCTTCCATGTTATGTACAAGTGTAGAAAATATTCAAATGTCTGTCTCGAGACACTGTACTTTTATTGGACATTTTCCCCAGCATTGTTCCATGGGGAAACAATTTGAAGCAATTTATGGTGAAACACATACGCAGAGCACAGAGAAATCATAGCAAGGTGTGTGTGTGTGGGGGGGAGGGGGGTGATTTTAGAATCTGTGAACACTTGAGAAACTTCCAATACATATTCAGTAGTAGCTATTGTTACTGGCTGTTTTGACATCATAGGATGAGAAGAGACAGAGTTATGACTCAGGCAACATGAAGACATTCCATTTTTAGAGGGTTCTCTATAGAGGTTGCTTTGATTACCATTCTAGACTCAGAGAGACAGATAGGCATGTGGACAAGCAGAACCCGAATTTACATTTACACATGGAAGAAGCCCACAGGGCCTTTTCTTTATATAGAGGAGAGACAGTGTAAATTAGTTTTTATTTTAAGCTATACATTAAAATTTTTTTTCTTTAGTGGTGATGTCTTGACCTCTTTCATGACATTTGTTTTGAAGCTAAAGATTTTGGGGTATAGAAGACATGGTATTGGCAAATAGTTCTCTGTAATACTTGAAGACACATTCAGTCACTATGGTTCTTAGACGTGACCACATCAGGAGTCCTCCCACCTCGGGGTGAGTACACATGCTGGCTATCAGTCAGCATGGAAGAAGGATCCAGCTAGCAAACAATAGATAGTGGTGGCCTGGATCATCTCTCTATGTCCCTTGCAGTCTGAAGTATAATTGAATGTTTGGATAATAATATTAATAATATAATTAAGCACTACTCCATGTGCCTTGTGGCATTTATTGTCACAGCTACTCTTTATGGCAATTACTTTTTCCTTTCTGGTGAAACACATACACAGAGCATTTCTGTTTTACTTGTGGAGGACTTGAGGTTCAGAGAGGTCGAAGCATTGATCTCAGATCACACAGATAAAAAGTGGTAGAGCTAGGTTTTTAAGATAGTCATAGGGCTCTTGACCCACTTATGTCCTCCTTTGAAGTCCTAAGAACACCCCAGAGAGCAGTGTACTTGTATTAACTATCATCTGCTTTCATAGAGGCTCGGTGGTTTCCAAGACACGGGGGCTGTTTACAATTATTAAAGGAAACCCAAACAGCTACAGACAGGGAGCTCAAGGTCAAGAGGTGAGTTCTGTAATCTGGCTGTTTACTACCCTCCTACAAGCTGGCAGTGTTGGCTTTGGAATCAAACCAAACTCCTTGGAGCTGCAGGGTGTGTTCCTAAGATCAGGTGTGGAGCTGGTAGCACCACTCACTTCGTTAGATAGAGGGCTGGATGACCTAACCCTTTAGGAAAATCTTCACTTTGGTCAATCTCGGTTGAAGTTGCAATGCCAGAGCACCTCCCTGCTTGAACATTAATTATGTAGAGTCGAGTAGATAAGGCGGTTTGGGCATCTGCATTCCTGACATTCATAAAAGGCTGCCAAGAGAGGGAAATCTTCTTGGACCATGTAGTGTTGACTAAGGAGGGTATCTGAGAGCCTGTCAGTAACTCTTTTTCCCTAGCCTTCAGAACTTGATAGTTAGGCTTAACACCGCAAGGAGAGAGATGCTGTCCCCTCAGGGAAGACAATTACCTTTTGTAGAGGCTGCAGAAGAAATCCAATGGCAACTATGACAATCAGTACGATAACAGCTGAGAGAAGCCCTGCAACCTGCAAGAAGGAAACAATTCCCATGATGGCTGCCGCTTTCTGCCTCACTTTCCTAGTCATCAGCACTGTGCTGGTCTTGCAGCAGAGATGCTCCAATACCTGTGTTTTGCCTCCTGTGCTCTCCTGGACTCCTGATCTGGAAAGGGCTGTGCTCCCTGCAAACCCTTTGAAGGCTCCAGTGAATATGTTGCTCACTCCCAAGGCAATTAACTCCTGTGGGAGAAAAGGGAGGAAGCTTAGCCTGAAATTGTCTCTTTCAGAAGAATATTATGTGCACGAAATATCTAATTAGGCCCAATTAGGCTTACCTGATTGCCATCAATTGGATAATCATATTTGAGAGAATACACGCTAGCAACTGAAAAGGCCACCGCAAAGCCAACAATCGCAATGCCAAAGCTGTCTCCTATGGTGTCTTGGAAAACTTCCACACTGGGTGTAATAGGGGGTTGAAATCTGAAATTATAGATTGAAAGCTGAAATTATGCAAGCAAAACTATATGCCATCAACTTGTTCACAAACTAAAAGGATTATTGGGCAAGTAAAGGAATGAATACAGTCTGGGCTGAATTTTGTCTTTTTTTTTTTAAAGTATGGCCTAAGAACTTGATTCCATTGAAAAGTTTGGCATTTCCCCTCTTACTGTTATAAAATAATAATGCCTGTATTGATAAATGTTGTAATACAGCCTGGTAATAATGGTAAGATGGGTATGATCTTGCCAGTACACTCCAAGTGTCATGTGTTTCTTATTCTCCTTCAGTCTTAGGTTCCAGTCATTGTCATGATGGGTGCCCTCAATAACTATCTGTGGCTAAAGGTTCTTTAAGCAAATACAACTCTGAGACAAGAAAGTAAAAATCTTCCCATTGGTAACTAACTTTTCATTGCCTGATAGGCAGGCCTTGGGCTTGGGCTCTGAAGAACTGCTAGAGTCCACCACACCCAGAGGAGAGCAGGTTTTAGCATAAGGCGAGAAGGGTTTTAGAGATAAGTGTGCCTTACAGAGGATACCTCTATGTTTATGCTCATAAGCTCCCTCAGTAAGTAGATTTGCCAGCTGTATTATAAAAGCTGTCTGTCTAATACAGCAGCAAGCAGCAAGCTGAACATTTCTTTAGTTCCCATCAGCTTCAGCTTCAGACCTGACGCTTACTGGAAGCGCACAATTGGATCCAGTCAACTGTGTCTGAATTGTTGTTTTACCTCTTGTGTCTTTGATCATAAATACCCAGCTATAGTTTTGAAAATGAACTATTAGTCCATGCAAACTAGAAAGGTAGATTGCAATTTAGTTTTGAAAAATGAACCTAACAGCGGAGATACAATTAAAGATTGTATTTTATATCAAAATAACTAGGCCCCTATTGTTATTATAATTTTGCTTTTGTTTTGACTTCTGAGCATTATAATGTGGTATGACAGAGTTAACTGGCCAAAGACTCCAGTCCTTGGCTCTACTTTCCCTGAGCCTGCCCCCTCATTTGTCAAATGAGACCATAATACTGTTCTCTTGTCTTCAAAATCATGTGAGAAGGCCACTAGACTAGTGAGGTGAGCACTGTACATCATGAACTACAGCTCGCCTGCTACTGATGCCTGTAAGACAACCCTGGAATCTAAACCAACCTCCTCCGTGTTGCTCCTTCCTTTGGGCCATGTTATTTGCACAGATTTAGTGTGCATATGTCATTCTACAAAGGTAACTTCCAAAGTGGCATACGCATGGGTAGCAAACCAGCAATACTTAATCATCATTACCCTGAGCAATAGTCTATTTGCGTCAACAAAAATTTAAAATGCTCATCTGGTTGATCACTTAAAAAAAAAATGGAATGTATCCATCCCACCCATCACTTGCCTTGTATCTCATTTAGATACTAAGCCAGCAAGTAGTGATGTTTGAATTTGAAATAGAAGTTGGGCACTTAACATGACACATACATAAACTCATTTAATGCTTCCAGAACCTTTACCGGGTTTAGCTTCTCTTTATAACCAAGTACACTGAGGTACCAGGTTAGTGAATTTGCCCAAGGACAGCAGGTGATTCTGAAGTAAACTTCAGGTGCCCAGGAGCTGGAGCACTGAGTGGTTGGCCATGCTGCCTCTCTGGCGAATTCATAGTTAATACACTCTCCACCCCACACACCTGGTGGGGGTAAGTGCATGGATATTTGATATATTTACTAAATAGGGATTATCACTCAATGATCTTAGGTTTATCATTTATTTTCAAAACCTTCCTCTTCTGACAAGATTCTCTTTGATTTTTTGCATTTGTTTATATTTCTTGGAGTTTATGTCTCTAAGACATTTAAGTGAAGTACAATTACTTGAAAATTGCAGGTGGGAAGAAACCCAGAGACAGCCTTTCCCAGGCTCGTTTCTCACAACTTCTTAAGGCTAAAAATGGATTGTTTTGATTAAGTGGAACGAATGACGATATGCATGCATGTTACTTTAAAAGCCACACATATATTGGTTCTTAAAGAAATTTGACTCTATTAAGATAGATATAGTGGCTATATCTATATACTTTCTATAAGTATCAAATATGTGTTAAGCCTAGAAAAAGGAAAATCGTCTTTTATTTATTTTAAGAAGTAAGCAGCTTTCCTTGGTAAGGATGTTGAAGCAACCAATACTATCTGTGGTTAGAGGTGGGAGAGAGAACACAACAGGAATCAGGGCTCTCCTCTCAACCCACTAAACGTAATAAGCTTTCCAATTTCTGTTCCTAGCTTCCCATCCTCTTGCAGAGCTAGCCCTCCAGCTTTGCTCTGAGTGTGATCTGGAGAGAGGACAGCGTCTGCTGTCTGGACTACTTAGCTGGTGTGCCTTCTGTGTGTCTCTTGGATGTTTGGAACATGGCTTCAGTGACCTCAAACGAAGCAGTGCATGTTGTTTACCATCATTTATGGATCACGAAATCTGGTTTCAGCTGATGCCTCTTTATAAGAAAGAAATGATTTATTTTTTAAATTTTTTACTATTTTCTTAATTTTCATTTTTAAAATTTTTTAAAAGATCTGTCTGTCTGTCTCTCTGTCTGTCTCTGTCTCTCTCTCTCTGTCTCTCTCTCTCTCCCTCTGTGTGTGTGTGTGTGTGTGTCTGTGTCTGTGTGTGTACCATCTGAATGCAGATGTTCACTAAGGTCATAGGTTCCATACCCTGGAAATGGAATTATAGGTGGTTGTGAGCTGCTATGTGGATGTTAAGAACTGAATTCAGATTCTCTGCAAAATCAGCAAGTAATTTTAACTGCTGAGCCATCTCTCCAGCCCCAGTTTTCACTGAAAACTGTTTTCATTGAGTCCTTGGTTGCCTGGTTTGTGAGTTTTTCCCATAAGGAGACCCTTTCTAAGTGCCGGGAATCCTGGCATTCTTTATGACTGCTTGCTCAAGAGAGGGGGTGCGAGAATTCCTCAAGAGGCTTGTATGGTTCTTGTAACCACAGGTGCTTCTTCCCTGCCTGCGCAAAGATGGCAGCATTGATGATAAACTTACCCAAGACTCATGTTCCCAACCACAGCCACGCCAAACCTCTGTTCAAAGTTACAGCCATAGGATACGCCTGTTGCAATTACAGTCTGCAGAATTCCAAATTTCCCAGATTAGAATGTGAGGTTCAACTAAGAGTGATATAAAGCAAAACAAAACAAAACAAAACAATAACAACAACAAAATCCAAACCATTGATTCAAACCCAAACCCACTAGCTGCCAAACCTAACTATCTGAATTAGATCCCTGAGATCCATTTGGTGGAAGGAGAGAATCAACTCCTGAATTTTTTTCCCAACCCCAAATAAATAGATTAATGTAATAAAAAGGTAAAGGATAGCACAACTTGAAACCTGTCCCATGAGCAAGCACCAGTTCCTGACACTATTAATGATACTGTTATTCTTGCAGACAGGAGTCTAACATGACTCTCCTCTGAGAGGCTCCACCCAGCAGCTGACTGAAGCAGATGCAGAGATTCACAGCCAAACGTTAAATGGAGCTTGGAGACTCTTACAGGTAGGAACTCCCCAGGAAGACCAACAGAGTCCACTAACCTAGAACCTTGGGGTTCTCAGAGACTGAACCACCAACCAAAGAGCATACACAGGCTGAGCTGAGGCTCTGGCACATGTGTAGCAGATGTGCAGCTCAGTCTCCTTGTGGGTCAACAACTGGAGTGAGGGCTGTCCCTTAAGCTGTTGCCTGTCTGTGGAATCCGTTCCCTGCTGGGTTGCCTTGTCTGGCCTCCATGGGAGAGGATGTGCTTAATCCTGCAGAGACTTGATGTACCCTGAGAGGGTGGGGGTGATACCTAGGGGTGCTCCATCCTCTCAGAAGAGAAGAGGATGGGGGCTCTGTGAAGAGGGGTGGGGATGGGGCAGCCATTGGGATGTAAAAATTAATTAATTAATTAATTAATTAATTAACGGGAAAAAGGTAAAAACTAATAATAACTGCTATCCTAGATCTACTTACATTTTAAGAAGCCCCAGGACAATTCTGATTGACGTGCGCAGGCATCACAGTTTAAGCTTAAAGGGTCTTTTTTTTTTAAATATAGCTTAGCTGTGAAGGTCTTTCTATTCCCACCTTGGAAAGAATAAACCCAGATAACGGGAAGGTACATTCTGATGAAGAGAACCCGAACTAAATGTTTAACTCAGAAACTGGGGCTAGTGCTCACAGCAACCTGGTGTACAGACGGGTTTCTGTCCTTAAAACTCTAGATTGTGACTGAAACTCTTCTGATGACAATCATTACCATGATGAGTTCAATGGGGATGGGCACTGGAAGCTTGCTTCTGTAGCGCTGATTGATTTCTTTAACGACAAACACGACCACTAGAATAATCACAGACGTCACGAGGTCTGCGATGTTGGTCTTCTGAATTTGTGTGAAGACTGACTCCAGGACCTACCGACAGAAACACAGGTGCCCCGAAGTACAATGTGAATTTGTAATTCAGACACATTTCTCTCCAAACAGATTTCTCTCCAGACAGCAAAAGGCTGGCACATAGCCACAGCCTTTCTGTGCTCAGCCTCAGTCCGTGAGCCCTGAAACTGCAGGGGTTGTCATGAGGTACAATGAGGGTAAATTAGCATAACAGAGATCACTGCTTTGGGGATGTGTCTGTCTTTATTTTTTATTTTCTAAAAGGATCTTTGGCTAGTATCAAATTGTGCTGGGTATTTTTTTGTGGTGTTACTATGTATCCCCTCTGCTCCTCTGTCTCATTAGCTTTCCCTTTGTTCACTTTAGTTTCCGGTGCTAGAGCCTGAGCTAAAAGGTCTCACACAGGGCAACAGTATTGTTTTTTATTTCATACAATTTGCCACTGTTCTGTCCAAGGAATCATTTCTGGTTTCTGAGCATTTGTGTGTGTGTTTAAAGGACTCCTTTCATAAGACAGACCTGTTCTGGATCACATGGAAAATACCTACACTGTGCAGTCTACTTCCTGAAGGAAGTTGGGTTGTATACTCACAGACCCAAAAGAGCACAAGCAGACCCAAGCTGGATTTCATACACAGCCCAGTTCTGAAATACTTTTGTGTGGGAGTGAGAGTGTTTGGAGCAGGTGCTGTCTGTCTCAGAACCTTGAAGGCTGACCTGTGAGAAGGACTGAGAATATCACTGATTTATACCACACTGCCTCACTAAACCCCAACAGACTAGACCCAAACAAAATGGAGTCATGCATGCTAAATACTACACAACCGAGCTGACAGTTTAAGGGAGCAGACTGATTCCAAGCGTAATAGTCTTGACCCCAACAAAGGGAGAGCGCAGTCTAGCTTAGCCTAATAAGGTAGCTAGCTGTGTCTGCTGCAATCCATACGGGGATGGAGTTTGGGAAGGGAGAGTAGCCGGAAGTGATCTGTCACAGATCAATCAGGTTTCTGTTTTTGTTCTATCTGACTTCTACTGTGTCAAGCTCACTACTCTGCTATTTCTCAGTAAGGTTTGAGACCAAATAAGACTACTTTTGAGGGTAACAGAGAGAGGTGTCAGTGTCCAAAGTTCTGATTAATATCTTAAAAAAAAAAAAGTTGATCGAAAGGGAGAAATTAAGTATGTCCAAAAGCTGTTTCCGTATACATTTTAAACCTTTTTTTCCATACACAGTAACTTAATTTGTGCTTAACTATACTAGAGTGCAGACATGGAACAAGAATCTTCATATATTTGTGTGTGTGTGTGTGTGTGTGTGTGTGTGTGTGTGTGTGTGTGACAGGGAGAGGCAGAGAAATACATACAGAGACAAAGAGAAAAAAGACAAAGAGAGAGAGAGAGAGACAGAGAGCAGGCTGGCCTTGAACTTACAGGGATCCACCTGCCTCTGTCTCTCAAGTGCTGGAATTAAGGCCCACCATGTCTGGCTTTCAGTATTTTTAAATGTCAGGAATACTTACTTTGAATATAGAGAATGGGTCGCTGTGTGCGGGGACGGTCAGCTGTAGCATGAATTTCAGTTGAGAAACCAGAACATGAATGGCAGCAGCCGTGGTGAAGCCGCTGATTAGGGACTCGGATAGGTATATCACCACAAAGCCTATCTGCAGAACCCCCAGAAGCAACTGGAGAGAGAAGGACAAGCCCTGTGTTAGTGGAGACCAAGGGCACAAGCAAACCAAAGGCTTGCACCTGCCATACATAGTCCTTCAAAATGTAATGCTTAGCCTGTGGGAACACTCCTTGAAGAAGCCAATGCCTCTGCCTCCTGGCACACCTACCATGGCCTTCTTTACCATCTTTCAGGTTGAACATTACATGATGCTCAGCTAGCCCATAAGTCCACCATGGCTGAAAAGTATCAGATCCATCAAGGACCTCCTTCCTTCCTTGATTCCTAGTGTTAGGTGCATTATTTTTAGAAGACTCAGCACGAGCCCTTTAGAGCAAAATCTTACCCTGCCCCAGTCCTCATAAATTTGATGTTGCGGCATGTAAGAGTGAGTACCCATTCATGCCTCAGACAAGACGCTTAAGTTGCTTATGAAACACGTGACTGGGCTGGCAAGTTGGTTCAGGGGTTAAAGTCCTTGCTGCCATGGCAGATGACCTGAGTTTAATCTCTGGGGCCCACGTGGCGGAAGGAGATAACCAACTTCCAAAAGTTCTCCTATGGACCCCCTCCCCCCACATAAACACATAAATGTAAAAAAAAAATACCTAACTGCATTCTGCATGTTAAAAGAGTGAGATTTTAGACAGGGAACAAAGTTGTTTACTGTCCCCACAGCATTATTGTTTGCAATGAGTGTATTAAGTGGACTTTGTTTCCCTCAGACACTTGACTGGTCTTCTACACCCAGAAGTATGTGAGAAGCGAATGAGCACAAAGTTTGTCAATAGGCTGGACACCTGTGGCCTCACACAACTGACCTTTCCTTTCTTTTAGAAATGGCTTTAAGCAATGATATCATTGGAACCTTAAGTAACATCTTGAAATCCCCATGATGTTTTCACTGCTCGTGATAGTGTTGGCCCTGGAGCTTGGGAATAATGGTGCAGACTCACCATAATCTGTTCTAGGTTTCTTTTCCCAAGTCTTTTATATGGATAGTGTAACACAAAACAAAACACCAATATCCTCCCAACTAAATTATAGCAGTAACTGAGACATTAGAAAGAAAAAACTTCCAAAGTTAGTATCTATCCCCGTCTGTCTATCTATCTATCTATCTATCTATCTATCTATCTATCTATCTATCATTATGTTTGAATGTAATACTGAGTCCAAGATATTTTTATTAAATTAAGCATCTCATTCCTTACCATGTATGCCTTTTTTTAAAAAATAATTATTATCCTACTTCTTTTATTTTTATCTAGATTGTGTTTATCTGTTTCTATCTAGATCATGTTTAGCATTTGGTTGTGGTTAATGATTCAAATACTTGGCAAGTCTGGGAGGATCTGGGAGGAGTTAGGAGAGGGGAAGAGAGAAAATAAGATCAAGATACATTATTCTCAAAGAATAAAATAAGAAGATTATTTAAAAATACTTCCTATGGTCCACCTAATGGAGTCTTAGAGACAAAAAAAAAAAAAAAAGAGGATTCACAGGAGGAAGAAGAGACAGAAAGATAGGTACCAGTCAAGGCAAACAGATCATGGCAGACAAATTACACTAAATGGGGCTCACCTGAATGATTCCAGAAAGAACAGTCACTGATGCGGCCACCATTACCTTCTCCTCTATCACTGAGTCATTTTCTATTGAGCTTGAGGACAGTTCTGGAGAACCACTGTTGCTCGAGGCCACTCTTGTAACTACAACTCCCACCATCATACTCAGAACTGGAAACGGACCTAGTTAGCCAAAGGTAAATGATGGTCAGTATGTGCCTCCCTACGCTCGAGTTGCTGTTCAAACGCAGAACTGCATAAAACAGGCTACTGTGTACAACCAGCCCGGCCAGAATTCCTACAGGAAACCGGGAGTCTACCAAATGATGCACAATCTGGAATTTACAGCCAGTTTCTAATACAGTTTATGGAGAGTGAACCAGCACGTATCAATGCAGTTATTGACTTACCCACAGATATGTGTCTAGACGTGCCCAAGAAAAAGTAAGTTATGACCGGGAAAAAGGCTGCATACAACCCGTAGGCTGGAGGGATGTTGACCAGCAGAGCAAATGCTAAACCTGCAAAGACAACAGCCGAGTCTTTAGGTTCCATCAGGTTCTCCTAGTATTTTAGATTGGGTGTTTGAAGTAAGTCACCACAGTAACTCAAAATGTGTTCAAGACTACCACATTTAGTGAATCTTGAAGAGCTCACGAGTATGAATCTGCAGTCTCGAACAAGGCAACAGTCTTTCAGAAAGAGAGCACAAACAAGCAAAGAATTGAAAATAAAAATGCTTGGGTGGGAGCATGGATCAATGAAAGAGCACCTACCTAACATGTAGATGCTCTGTTTAATCACAGCACTGAAAAAACGAAAGGATGCTATCAACAATGGATTTAGCTCAGCAATAGGTCATTTTCCTAGCATGGAAAATGCCTTAGTTTGACTCCTCAGTGTTGCAAAATAAGAGTGTTTGGGGACCTGCGCTGAAGCTGAATGGAAGTATACCTGCCCTGGGCTTACTCTCCCCTAAGCCCATTAAAGACAAGTGACCATAATGGGTCTTCTTTTAGGCTGGGCGTGGAGGCACATGCTTGTAATCTTAGCACTTGGGACATGGAGGGAGGAAGATCAGAAGTTTGAGGCCAGCTTAGGCTACATGAGACTTTGTCTCAACCTCCATTTCTCTCTCTAGTTTTAAAAACAAATGAAGGAACAACCCAGAGAATGGGGAAAGAAAGCTGTTGGCAAATATGTATCAAATAAAGGTTCAGTGTCGGAAATACATAAATAACCCTTGCAACTCTGTAATAATAGACAGGGTCTCCCAGCCCAGGGTGGCCTCAAACATGCTATAGAGTCACACTTATGACACTCTCGCCTCCACCTCCTAGATGCTGGGATTACAGGCATGAGTCACCACATCTGATTCATATTGTGCTGGCAATGGAACCCAGGGCTTTGAGCACACTGGACAATCACTCTACCAACCGGGCCATATCTCCAGCCCTGGCAACCCACGTTTTTAAAACAGCAAGGAGAACTAGGGGTATAGTTCAGTCATAGAGATCTCCATTGGTATGTGTCAGGCCCTGGACTTGATCTCTAGCACCAATACAGAAAGCAAAAAACCAAAAGATGAAGGATTCGAAGGCTTATTTTTCCAAAGACATGCAAAGAAATAACAAGCACAAAGAAAAGAGAAGATACTTAACAAACATCATTGGTTATTAAATGAATACAAACCAAAGCCACAATGTGATGCTGCTGCTTCTCATCAGGATAGCAAAGATAAAAAAAAAAAAAAAGGGCAGGGGGAGCAGGCAGGAATAGTCAGAGGATCTGAAGGCACATGCACGGGTGGGAGGAATGGAAGTGATACAGCTGTGTACCTCTACAAATGACTAAACACTGTGCTACCACAGGACCAGCACTTAAACTCCTGGGGATAGATTGAGGCACTGAAACATCTTTTTACAGAAAGAGTTGCATATAATGTGCACAAATGTTCATAGACGTTTTACTCGTTGTCCCTCTGAGTAGAAATGACTCAAAGGTTCAACCAAGTGTGGTATAAACCATGCCGCAGAGTGCTGTCCTTGTATAATATGAGTAAGCTGAAAAGCATGGTGCTGACAGGTAAGAGTCAGGTGCAAAGTGCCACAGACAATTCTATCTGCATGAAATACCCAGAAGAGGAAAACCCATAGACTTATTGTTAAGGTGATGAGTGGAGGAAGGAGTAGGAAGTGTATACATCAAATGACAAAGGATTTGGTGTGTACATATGAGAAAGGATGGGGGGAAGAGAAGGCAGTGGTAAATATGCTAGAAGTGGTGACCTTAGATGTACAACCTCCATGAATAACCCATGGAATTATACATATCAAAAGGGTGGCTGACACATAACATGTTGGTAGAATGCAAACCTAGCAGGTACGAGGCCTTGCTCTAGCACACACATGTGTACATGTGTGCGCGCACACACACACACAAGAATCATAAGAGTGAATTCTATGATGTGCAAATTATATCTCCAAAATAAAAGAAAAAAATAACAGAGGAGAAAAAAAGAAAGAAAAAGTTACCTTGCAGTACAGCCACCAGCCCAGTGCTGATGCCAGAGACGATGTCACTGAGAAGCCATTCCTTTATCTTGTATGCTGGCAACCAAGATGCTATGGGGAACAAAGACAGGACGATTTTCTTGGCCTTTTGTGAGGAGCAGCTGAAAACATTGAAAGCCACAGGTCAGTGAATTAATATTGAATTTTAAGTTCAGCTCCTAAGATTAGGTAGAAAGTTGGCAAGGTTGACATCATCTTAAAGACGAAAGTGGTGACTTCACTCCCACTAACAGTCGCCTCTCTGCCCCTGCCAAAAGCTTTCTGGTCACTACCAAAGAAACTTTTCTCTTTGTAAAGGAAAATGCCAGCTTTTCTTCAACTGTAAAAGCATTTTTGTTTCCATCCTGAGTTGAACTGTGCAGCATTTTGATTGAGAATCCGCCTGTCTCTGTCTGTTAGTCTCAGACTTGGAAGAGCTGTGTTTGTGCCTCTTGCTGAGGAGGTGTGTTCCCTTTGCTTTTCCATCTCAGGCAGGGGAGTAAGAGATTTGGAAAGCGAGAACGACAAGTTCCTGGAGCTATGGACTGGAGCCAGAAAGGAAAGCTTGAAAGCTAGAATATTTAGGAGAAACTGTTTTGTTTCTTCCTCATTCCAGGACTTCAAGAGTCTCTTACCTACAACACCCTTTGAGATGGTCCAGGAAGGTCTTGTGGTGTCTGGATGTCTTCTTAAACTCCTCTCCAAAAGTCTTTGTGGAATATACCGGTCTGGCCACCACATACTGATTCCCTATGGCTTCGATCATGTTGCCTTCCCTGGTGACAGTGGCAAGTGGGAAGGAAGCCCTTTGAAACTATGTGGTGAGCACTTCTTGCTGTTAGCAGGTTAAAATGCCTGAAACCAAACAGAGCTTGCTTCTTAAATAACTCAGAGATAATGTGATGCAATTTACAGATGAGTGATCTCCGAACTGAATGTTACCACCTTTTGAGATCAAAAGAGGGCAGGATTAAGGGACCTAGGTCACTTTTTCTTTTTTTCTTTCTCTCTCTTTTTTTTTTCTACAGCAATACCACTTTTTCCTTTGACAAGCAGACATAACTCCTTTGGGTTAACTAAGCAAGGATTTCTTGGTTATGTTTTTATTTTTTATTTTGGAGACAGGGTCTCACTATGTAACCCTGGATGGCTTAGAACTTGGCATGTAGACCAGGCTCACCTGGAACTCACACCCATTTCTGACTTCCAAATGCTGAACTTAAAGGTGTACAGCCAAAAAAGCAATAAGTTGACTTGGTTTACTTACTAAACAGTTCTTGAGAGTCTATCTCAACTTTTTTTTTTCTACAGATATTTCCAAAGGTATGGTACTTGGAACAGTGGGGCAGATCAAAGCATAGCCATTCCCTTTTGACTCTAATCAAGGTTGTTCTAATTTACTCATCAGAATTCTGTTTTTTAAATAAGATCTCAAAATGGTTTTAATTTGTAAAAAACAAATTTATTCTCCATTTATACTTCTATGGTTCCTGGGAGTCAAAGGAAACTATGTAGAGACAAAATATGACTTTGTTCATGGATGGCATGTTTCTTTCTAAGGAAAGACCGTGGGTGGCTGACTTAGCCTGTTTGAGCCTCTGCTATACATTGGGAGATGATACCCATGTTCAAGATCACTGTGAAGATTGATCATGTTCAAAAGTTTCAAAGCTTCCACTGGTGGACTCATGCTCCAGGTGTTTACCACATGGTGGTTATTATGTAACAGTTAACATTTTCTGGGGCTGGATTATAGCTCAGTACCCTTGCATTTATGCAACCATAGGATCAATCCCTAGTACTACAAAAATAAATAAATGTGTAAACCAATCCATCAATCAAAAATAAAATAAATATTTTCTATGTAAGGTAATGTTTCTCAACTTGTGGGTCATGACCCCCTTGGCAAACCTCTATCTCCTAAAAATATTTACATTACAATTTATAACTAGAAAATTACAGTTATAAAGCAGCAATAAAACAGTTTTATGGTTGGGGGTCACCACATGAGGGACTGTATTAGAGGGCTGCAGCATTAGGAAGGTTGAGAACCACTGATATAAGGTATCTAGATTTTTCTACATTCATGTCTCTATTTTGTTTCTGTAATAGTAGATCAATTTATAAAGCCCTTTATATACAGTATTAATTTAATACTCACAGTTGAGGAATTAACTGTTATTATCCTCATCCTACAGTTGAGAAAATAATTATGTACCATCACCCACCACAGTCTAAGTGTCTTTTCTTCATATAGCTAACCATGTCAAAAATGGGACCTCCAATTTTCAGACCTTTCTGTTTATTCTATGACATGAAATTTATTGCCCAATATGAACAGGACTGAAGAATGTTCTGCTGGTATTTCCCCTCCTAATTTTGGTTCTGCATACCTACCCAGGAGGCCCAGTTTTGGTCTCTGACTTAAATCACAGTGATTAACAATTACCTTATGTTAGATTGTATCTTGTTACATTGTGCTCTCTCCTACCACAGAGTCCTCCTGCATGTTTGCAGCCTGCACATTGTAACAGGAACTACACACTGACTTCAATTCTTGGCCTCACCCGACCTCTCTTTGATCACCCACTGTTCTTTCCCCCTGACAGTTTCCTAACATCTTCTAACTTTCCCTGTGAATTAGCCTCTGAGAGTGTGTGTTTCTTCCTCCAGCCTATTGGATCTTGGACGTTACTGTGAGGTTTAGACTTCTTTCTGAGTATCCCTCTCAGCCTGGTGCCACTTGTCCTTGTCCCCTCGTTCACCTTCCTTCTCACTTCCTGCCTCCCAGCCCTCTAACTGTATAGTACTTCACATCAGAGCTTGCTCTTCAGGCAGACTTGGCTTGCTCTTTGCACTAAATAGCATGGTATTTGTTTGATTTTTGTCTCTTGGCCAGTTGCCCACACTGCGGCTGGGACATTAGCACTTAGAATCAGTCTATGGTCAGTGACTTCTGGTGCTGTGAATGTCTGGCAAAGCTGTCTACAGAAAGGGCTCCCAAGCAGTCAACCTTACGATGAGGACTCAAGATGGTACTTCTCCTGTTGTATGAGTGCACGGGGGAATATTTCAGTTTGGCTGCTTCGCTCACACTTTCTACTGAGGTGTTCATAGACACTTACTAGTTGTTTTTCCCCTTATTTAAAAAAAAAAAACAACTTTGACAATGAATCTTTTATTCTTCTGGCCAATATATTTTCTTTCTGCAAAACCAGGATTTTATTTATCTATTCATTCATTCATTCATTCATTCATTCATTCATTCATTCATTCATATTTTGTCAGTACCAGCGATTGAAGAAATAACTTCTTATCTAGCCCCTTCCTGAGCTTACCACAACTGGTTCTTTGACGCCCCTCCCAAGAACCTGAACTCTGGCCATCACTTGCTGCACAGTGGAGCCTGCTTCCTCCTCGCAAGACACATGGTGGCAGGGGAGTGTGTGCACAAGTGCAAGAGTCAAGGAAGTGTAAGAAAGTGTCCAGATCTATGAGCGCTTGAGAACCAGCCTCTTTCCCCACCGCTCTCCCGACAGAAGGCTGCTGTCTCACACCCAACAGGTATCAAACACCATCAGCCCCCAGCCAATCACCCAGCCGCAGCTTGGCAGACGGGCTGAGCCTGGCTTCAGGCAGTCAAGGGCACGCCACTCACCCTGCCCGTGCTTGGAGGGAGCAACTGACTTTCCTTAAGAATTCAAGTGATCTTATTAATTTGTTTTTCACTCGCACGGTTCTTTCTAGAAATTCTTGGGGAAAAATTATGTTTGGTTCCTGGGATCTGCAATTCTATTTCATACATCGCGCCAACATGAGTGGATCTCTCCACGCTTCGTTTTGCTTTTGTAAGTCGATTTCCTTTGGGTCCTTAAAGTGTCAATGACTTTAGGTAACCGGAATTCATTCTTGGAGCAGTGGGCTCCCAGTAATCTTAGAACTTTGAGCTTTATTTGTAAATGTTTCCATTTTTATTTATGTTTCCAAGCTGCATACTTTAAAATTTATTTGGCCTTTAAGGTATCATCTATTCATGGACATAGACACACATGTACATATATGTAGATTTACATGCCTTGGAGCCAAATCACACACATTGATCATTCTCTGCTTTGAAAAATATATATTTTAGCAGAAATTTAATCCTAGAGAGAACTTCTGAAGTCCAGTTTCTCAGTTGAGCTATTCTTACACATTAGTAATGTTTTCACAACTCCAGGAATCGACATTATGTATTCCTTACACCCCCCTCTGAGTTCCACCTGATTACAATCAGTTCCATCTCTAGTCACCTGGGAGCCTCCTCTGTGTCTGCCCTGCTCTGCTGAGGGCTTGCTCTATGGCCCTGACCAACTCGCCCTTTATCTAGAGTTCTGGCCTCGGCTCTATCTTTTCTGCTAGGAAGCAACTCATTTGAACCAGCAGTTCTACCAGCAATGCTAGCAACTGAGTTTAATGGAACCCAGGAGGAGTGAGTTTTTCTTCTTACACAAGGGAACTCTCAGGGATACCATCAAAAGCTTTAGATACACCATCACAGATACTTCTAAGCCTTGATTTCTTACGGAACAGCTTCAAGACTGAATTTTACATAGACAGTACAGACCCAATTTGCAACTGTGTCTATGCGACAAAACTAAGACCTGTTGGACACATAGTGTGGTGGTTTGAAAGAAGATCCAACCCCCCCACCCCCATAGGCTCATAGTGAGTAGCACTATTAGGAGGCGTGGCCTTGTTGGAAAAGGTGGAGCATTGTTAGAGGAAGTGTCTTACTGGGGGTGGGATTTGAAGTTCCAGATAATCAAGCCAGGCCCAGTGTCTCTGTATCTTCCTGCCGCCTGCCAATCTAGATGTCAGACTCTCAGCTATCTCCTCAGCATCATGTCTGCCTGCATACCACCATAACCATAATGGACTAAACCTCTGAATGAACTATAGCCATGACCAATGAAATGAGTTGCCGTAGTCATGGTGTCTCTTCACAGCAATAGAAACTCTAACTAAGATACATAGTAATGCTATCAACTTTCCTATGACTCTCAGGTTTCCTCTGAGCTTATCTTCGACTGAGCGGTTTCCCACTCGTACTGAGGTTTTTTGAAGAATCTGCCAATCTAAGCTTCTTCTGAGAGACACTTTCTATTTGTGCTCTTACCATACAAACTATTTTCTCCTGCTTTGTCACAAGTACAGTGGTAAATTCCTAAAACACCATGGAATTTAGCACCCAATGTCTTTATCCACATTGTTTTCTTTATCTGTGATATTTTCCAACACCTGCCAAATTCCTATTCACCCTTAAAAATATTCAGCTGGCCCCACTATTAATTCCTTTCTTCATTCTTTCAACAGGCAGTGATTGACCTATATAATCTGTCAGGAACTCAGTAATATATGATAAACAAGATAATCTTTCAGCTGGAGTTAACCATTTCCTTCTTGAAAGTACCCTAGACATATTTCTACTCAATATCACACTGTATTATCATTATTTGTGTACCGTTTTCTCCCCAGTAAGACTGAGCAAAGCTCAAATCTTAGGATGTTTTGTTTTTCCTTTTGCAAACGTCCTGTAATGTCGTAAGAATGCAAGAAGATTTTCTTAAATGAAGTAAAATATGAGCAAAATATTTTGCACACACATGATGTAGCCCTAACACTCAAGTTTACATACATAAAATGTTTGGGGCAGTTAATAAATTGAAAGAATTATTGTGAATATGGGTAGGAATTGAGGAACATTTCATACAGATCTGTGCCATGAGTTAGACCTTAGAAACATCACCCCATCTTCTGCAAAGGATGCTGGGAAAGAAGCATGGACTTAGCAGAGATAGTAAGGATATGGTGGGGGTGGGGCTTTCACTCTGTCACTGGGAATGCAAATTGGAGCAGCAATTATGGAAATCAGTATTGAGGTTTTTTTTTTAAACAATTAAACATACAGCTAGCATATCATCTACCCAAACCACTCCTAGGTTTATACATTAATGAATCTAAGTCAGCATACAACAGAAACACCTGTACACCTATGTTTATTACAACGCCATTTCGATAGCAGAGTCAAGTACCAGTCTAGGTGTCCAATAATAGACGAATAGATAATGAGAATGTGACAGATATGCAAACATGAGCTTTATCCAGCCATAAGGAAGAAGCAAATGAAGCAATTTGCAGGAAAATGATTGACCCCAGAGGTCATCAACCAAATAAGGCAGATTCAGAAGGACGGCTTGGTCTGTATTCGTGTTGCCTTAAATGACAGTGGAGGGGACTATGCAGCTCTGGATGTCCTGGAACTCACTCTGTAGACCAGGTTGGTCTGGAATTCACAAAGACATCTGCCTGCCTCTGCCTCCCAAGCTCAGCTGATTAAAGACATGTGCCACCAGATTTGGCAATAATGGGCATTTTTAAGTTACTAGAATAAATCGCTAAATAACAGAGTCTAGCTTTTCTCTACTATAAAGGTTGTGTTTCTCCAGATAGAAAATAGAAACAGGAGAGCTTTCTCCTGTCTTGGCTTCACTCTGCGAAGGTCCAAAGATTGAGACAAAGCAGGTGACTCAAGGCAGAGTCTCAGGCTACCCTGACTCAATTTTGTGTGTGTGACATTGAGAGCAGGGGCTCTCCACTCAACTCCAGGGGTCCCCTCCTGGAGCCCCACACTCTTTGGTTGTGTCTTCTCTCTCCAGAGCAGGGTTGGCACACTCCCACATTAACACACAGAGACAACATGCATCACAGTGAGTCTGTCATCATCATAAAATCTGACTTTTTGTCCCAGGCTTGGTCACTTGCTAGCAAGAGTCAGGAAAGCCATTTACTGTCTCTCAGTTTATGCATGTGAATGGTCAATAATGATGCCTTCCTTGCCTGCATGCAGGAAATGGAAGTGCTCAGAAAACCACAAGGCCTTATGGGAACAGCTAGGAGTTCTCTCTACTGTCCTCTGTACCTACTGGTCTGCAGCTTGTTAGAGCGCCTCCTAGTGTGTCTCTAACAATTTCTCTTTTTAGCCAACAAAATCTGCTCTGTGGCTTTTTGTTTTGTTTATCTCTTCCTGCCCACCTGCTCTGAGGCACACATTCACTGTACAACATTAGTGGCCTTTAACATGACATCTTCAAACATGTACACCACACATGTCTCTCATGATCATGTTCATCCCTCTGTCGCCCACCTCCCACTACTCCCCTCCTTCTTCCCAAACAGTTCCCTCCACTGTCTCAACAACACAACAACAACCAAAACAACAACATAAACATTATTAATCAGTGTGTGGTGCTCACTCCTGTAATCTCAGCACTCACTTCCTGGGGAAGGATGACAGCCATGAACTTGAGGCCAGCTTAGGCTATATCACGAATTCCAGGCCAACCTGGGCTGCCATTAAGAACTTGTCTCAAAATACACAGATGGTCATGACAACAATCCATTCCCATTTTGTGAACTGTTTTCTTGGTGGAATAGCAAGCTATTTAATAAATATTTATGTGTTTGTTGCCTGCACTATTTCTTCAAATGACTAATTTACTTTGGGGAAAAAAGAGAATCATTTACTCTAATGATATAATACATTATTTAAACATTTTAAAACATTATAAAGCTGAGTACAGCGGCACATGCCTGTAATCCCAACACCCAGAAGGTCAAGGCAGGAAGATATCTGTGCATTCAAGACCAGCCTAGTAAGTTTGAGATCTGTCTGGGTTACATGGTGAGACCCTACGCAAACAAAGCAACCAGCCAACAGGAACATTGTAAAATAAAATTTTCTGGCACTTAAATAAAATAGAGTCTAGTTATAATGGGTGAGTGAGAGCGCAGGTGTCCTGTATGATCAATGGAAGCATAGGTACCCTGTATGATCTCATCTTAGCTTTGGCCTCTGGTATTCGACTGCTGTTGATGTCTGTCTCTCCCACCCACCCCCACCCGCTGTCTCCTTTTACTCTCTGTGCTTCTGGCTGTTACTTTTTCTCTTTTTCTCCTTTCCTGTTGGACTTTGTCAGCTGTCTGGAAGATAAAGCCCTCATGTCTGGGACAGGTGGCCTCTCTAAATCCCTTCAAACAGGTGATTCCACCTCCTGCTGACAACTTTTCCTAGAAGCTCACCCTGTTTGCTAGCCTTTCAGAGCAGATAATCTACCTGTTAAGACCCTGTTTAGGTGGAGAATTAGTGGAATTATTTGAACAATTAAGGTAAAACCCACTCCTATCTTTGAAAAGGCTGTTTAAGTCTTAACAATGCACACAACCGTTTACTTGATAACTTGAAGCTCCTCAAATATTGAATTCACATTGCTAGTGTTCCAGACACATTTTTAGCCTATTGGTGAAATCGTCCAAAGTATTCATGCTTATATACTCAAGATTATAACAGTAATTTCTAAATAAATCATGTTAAGCAAAACTATTTTTGATAATAGCAAACCAGTTGGAGTACAATGATTATTAAGTTTAGTTCCTACCTTAATATACTCAGTGTGGAGCCTCAGCAACAGTGGGGATTGTTTGAGATAAAGCAGTCCTGTTTTAGGAGCATCTGCTTGGGTCTATGGATTCTGCATGCATCCATATGTATTATGGATGTCTTTATATAGTTTATGTAAAGCGGTGGGCAAATTACCTTTCTGTCAGCTTTAATAATTAACTTTCATTAACTTTTACAACAATGGAAAGACTCCAATATGGTCTTGACCTTTGAGTCTTTGATCAGCAGAAGTGATGATGACTACAGCTTCCTCAACTTCCTGCTGAGACTGAACCACCCACTGCACCTGTGTGTGTGTGTGTGTGTGTGTGTGTGTGTGTGTGTGTGTGTGTGACAGAGAGATTTCATTGGTTTGCAGAGATTTGCACAACCACGTTAAAAAAAAATCTTCACGAGTGTTATCTCCCTGACATTTCACCTACCAGCTTAGAAGGGAGTTCAGAGGTGTCGTTGCTTGGCTAGATGACTCCGCAGAACTTTAGTAGCTGCAAAAGACTTGTGTACAAGTTAACTCCTGTTACGATAAAGGTCCTCCATAGGAATGCTCCTCCAATTCCAGGCAACAGTCTGACTTCTGGGTGCACCCCATCCCCCCACCTCCCACCCCAGAGGTTAAGAGTAGTAATCCCGATGTTTTTAAAGTCAATAAATATTTCGGCTCCCTTCTTGTTTAACCTCTTTACTTAGCCTTTGACCTTGCTGCTGTACTCTTCACAGTCTCCTCTTGTTAAAGGGTTCACATGTGTTTCTATCCGACTTCATTTCCACCTTACATTTCATTGCTAGATATACATCTACCCTGTTCCTTCTTTACCGCTCCCAAGGTTCTGCCCGGAACTCTGTTCTCTTTCTCTCCCTTTTCCATAAATAAAATCCCATGGTCCCCAGTGGTCCTCAGACCTCTAACTCCAGCCAAACTTGCTCGAGATCTCTGCAGGACCATCCAGATGGCATTTAGACCTAACATACCCCAAGTCTGAGCCTTTGATTTTCCCTCAAATCTGCTCCAACTATTTTTCATTTCGGAAAGAGCACTCCCCTCTGCTCACGTCAGAAACCCTGGGACCATTTCCTTTTGCAGACTGTCTCCCCACCACCCACCTACTCAGTCTTCCCTCTGCCAATACAAAGCCACCATTTCACCCCATTACCACCTAAGCTGTCAAAGTGTTTTGCAAGAGAGAGCCCCTTTCTGCCTTTTCTGATTCCTTTCTTAGCCCTGCCCCCTCTTTCCTAACCAGCCAGTACTCAGAATGAGGTTCTCATGCTAGCCTCCTCATGGAGCTAATGATTACACTTAGAGTTAAGAACCTCCAAAATCGGGGCTGGAGAGATAGTGCAGCATTGAAGAGCACTTGCTCTTCCAGAGGTCCTGAGTTCAATTCCACGCACTACAACCATCTATAATGAATGAGATCCGATGCCCTCTTCTGGTGCTGTCTGAATACAGCTACGCTGTACTCATATAAATAAAATAAATCTTAAAAAACAAAGACCTCCAAAGTCGGGGGCCACCTAACCAGAATTTGCCCACATTTGTCACGGTAGCCTTTGCTGGTCCCCTGAATTTGCAGCTCCTTTTCTGATAACCACTTCTTCCTTTCTGTCTGCCTCGTAATCTGACTTCCCACTTCTTCAGAGAGAATCTGTTTGCCTTCTGGATTTCAACAAGGCCTTCATGGCTTTCTCTTCTAGTTTCATATATGTGTGTGTGTGTGTGTGTGTGTGTGTGTGTGTGTGTGTGTATGTATATGTACATGTATATGTATATTTGTACCAAGTTTGACTCCATCAGAATGATAGCTTCAAGCATGGAAGGGTCTTGACCTTTATTCTGGGTACTGCTGCTTCTCCAGATCCATGACAAACTACTTGCAGAATAACTGAGTTACTGAATGAATTACTGATACATACAGATCTAAAAGAATAGGAAGGCTGCTGAAGTTTGTTTTAAGTTAATCTAACCCATGTTAAAAATCTGTCTCATACATGTACTTACTAAGAAATCGAATTAGCTACAATATCATTTATTTCTTTATTTTATTTCATTTTACCTTTGAGATAGAGTTCTCACTGTGTGGCTCTGACTTGCCTGGAGCTGGCTATGTGGACCAGGGTAGCTAGCTTTAACTTCACAAGAGTTCTGCCTGCCTCTGCCTCCCAACTGATAGAATTATAGTTTGTCACCATCCCCAGCTAGCTCATGATTTTAATAATAGCTAACATTAATTTAGTTCTTACTATGGGCCCAAAGCAGTGTATATTTTATTGGATTTGTCTCATTTCATTCTTACAAGAATCATACACAATGCGTGTTTTAATTCATATTCCACTTACAAATTAGCCAATTGAGATTTGATGTAACTGTGGGAACTGGTTAGAACCAGGTGACTTAGCTCTGTCATTCCTTTGACAACTATATAAAACCACTTTTGATTACTTTAACAAATGTATGGCTCATTTGTTTAGAGCAATGTGACTTGATCTAATGCAAGTTTAGGTTCGGGTGCTGAAAGAACTGGAAATATTGTACCTAAAATTAGAGTCTCAGAATTATCAAACTAAAATGATTGACTTTAGAACAAATAAGAGAGTTTGTGGCTGGTGAATGCAAACTCTTGCATAAGATAAGTGAATGGCATCTTTATTTACTCATTGTAACCAACTAGAGGATTTAATAGAAAGATTCCATTGAGACTTGTAACAAAAGCTACAAAGATTAGTGTGGCTAAGCCTTAGCTATAGACACAATAAATCTATGGAGAAAATTACAGACGACCTTTGAGGTTAAACAAATTTGAGGAAAAATATAAAGCTGTATATTTTCATGGATGTGAAAGATCAATATCATAAAGACTTTTATTTAAATTAGAAGCTGTTATAATAATTATTATTACTGTAATAGTAATATAATAATAATATTATAATAATAATAATCTTAGCTGGGCTGTGGTGGCGCATGCCTTTAATCCCAGCACTTGGGAGGCAGAGGCAGGTGGATTTCTGAGTTCGAGGCCAGCCTGGTCTACAGAGTGAGTTCCAGGACAGCCAGGGCTACACAGAGAAACCCTGTCTCAAAAAACAAAAAAAACAAAAAACAATAATAATAATAATCTTTTTAAAGCCTACAAATTGGATAAACAGCTCTAAAACTTATATGGTAACACAAAAGGCCAAGAACAGCCACGACAAGCTTCAAGTAGAAAGAAATTGAGAGTCTTAATTTGCATGTTATTCATTTTTTATTGCTAACTTGGGGAGGGGGGGGCGTGTGCTTAGCCTACTGTGGGTACTGTTGTCTCTAGGAAGGTGTCAAGCGGCAGAGCAGTAAGGAATATTTCTCCATGGGCTCTGCCTCAGTTCTGGCCTCCAGGCTCCTGCTCTAACTTCCTTCAGTGATAGGCTGTAATCTAAGCTGAAATGCTGCCCCAAAGTACATTTAAAAAATAATCTTTAAAAATTTGTAATAATTATGACAGGGCTGTATTTGTTATATGGGAGATGATTAAGCTAGTGGGAGCTGACTGGAAGTCTTAGAAACATACACTGAAGCTGTTTACCGTAGAGGGCATACGATGATAAGCAGAGGCATACATTGAAGCTGTTTACCATAGAGGGCATACGATGATAAGCAGAGGCATACACTGAAGCTGTTTACTGTAGAGGTGATGTGATGGTAAACAAAGTGCTGAGACAACTGGTTATCCACATGGAAAAGTCCAAATCAGATCTTCTGCTATTCAGGAATTAGAGGCAGGAGGATGGTGGGTTTGAAGCCTACAAGAGTTATAATAGCATGACCCTGTGTCAAAATTGTTTTTCTTTTTAGATCTCAAATTTGCATCATATCTACAAAACTTAAGATAACTAAAAATCCAAATACAAAAAGAAGAAAAATTAACATTTAGAGGGGGAAATAATATGCCATTATAATCTCAGTATAAAAGAGTTTCTTAAGCAACTTAGAAAAATATGCATAGCTTTCTCTCTTTTGTTTTTTGTTTTTTTGAGACAGGATTCCTTCCTTCCTCCCTCCCTCCCCCCCCCCCTCCCTCCCTTCCTTCCTTCCTTCCTTCCTTCCTTCCTTCTTCCTTCTTCTTTGGCTGTCCTGGAACTCGCTCTGTGAACCAGGTTGACCTTGAACTCAGAGATCCACTTGCCTCTGCCTCCTGAGTTCTGGGATTGAAGGTGTGAGCCACCACCACCAGTTAAAATATGAATATCTTAAAGGAGAAAATGGCCAACTACAACATCATTAAGATTTAATTATGAAAGACAGTATAGTAAAAGTGAAGAGAGGGTCCAGACTAGAGAAGCGATTGGCTCCACTTGAATCTTTAAAAAAAGATTATTATTATTATTGTTATTGTTATTGTTATTGTTATTGTTATTATATTTGTGAGAGTATTTTGCCTGCATATGTTTATGTACCACATGTGTGCTTGGTGCACAGTGAGCCCAGAAGAGGACAGAAGGTCTCTGGAACTGAAGTTACAGATAGTTGTGAGCTATCACATGGGCTTAAGGAATCAAGTGCAGGTCCTACGCAAGAGTAACAAATGCTCTTAACCACTGAGCCCTCTCTGCAGTCCCTCCAATAAGGATTACCACCAATAGAGAAGAAGAACCCTTAAAAATCAGTAACACAAAAGGTAGAACTTACAGAAACCACAGAATGCCAGTTAACATATAACAACAATTTCAGTTGTGCTAAAAACCAAGGAAATATAAATTAAAACCACAATGAAGACCATTTCATACCCAGCAGTAATGACAGTGGGGCTTTCTCTGTATTTAAGTAGGGCATGTAGAAAAACGAAAGGCATAATCTCTAATACACAATTTGCTAGAGATCCTTGCAAATCTTTGAAGATTTTAATCTTTATTTGTTTTGTGGTATATTTGCTTTTGCTAGTCAGGTACCATGAGCAAGATGCTTGTCTAGGGTGTATCTCGAATGTAGAACACATGCTTAGAGGCCCTGCTTTCAAGTCCTCAAGACCAAATAAAATAACAAAACAAACAAAACCAAAATGAAAACAGCTGACACTGTTGCCATGGGTGTGAAGTTATAACAGTTCTCTTCATACAGCCATCATTCCCAGAACAGTTCCAGACATCTTCTCAGGCTGAGGATTTCCATCTCTAAGACTTAGGGAATTCCACTCTCAATTGTGTATTACATGTATTTCAGTATGTACATAGCCATAATAGCAAAAAAGGAACAAAGGAAATAACCTAGACATCATAAATTGTACAACGAATAAAGAAGTCACCTTTTATGAAAAGAACAAAACAAAATACGTTGTTCCTAAGATGATTGTTGGGGATTGCTGGGAATGGTGAAGTGATTGTTGGGGATTGCTGGGAATGGTGAAGTGATATTGTTGGTTCATAGTTACAAACTTCACATTATAAAATGAGTATGTCTTGGGGCTCTAACATACAGTATTATGGTTAGTATTAACAACAACATACTTAAAATTTGCCAAGAGAGTAGTAAATCTTGAATATTCTCTCTCTCTCTCTCTCTCTCTCTCTCTCTCTCTCTCTCTCTCTCTCTCTGTCTCTGTCTCTCTCTCTCTCTCACACACACAGAAAGAGAGAGAGAGAGACAGAGAGACAGAGAGAGACAGAGAGAGACAGAGAGACAGAGAGACAGAGAGACAGAGAGACAGAGACAGGGGCAGGGGCAGAGGAAGAGGAAAGCTGGACATAGAGATGCATGCCTATCATACCAGCACTTAGGAGGCTTAGCAGAAGGATTGAGAATTCAAGGAGACTAATCTGAGTTTACGTAATAAGAAACTTTCAGAGAGACAGAAACAGGGCAGCATTACAAATAAAAATGCTTATGATTCCTAGGTACATAAGAT
>NW_021604633.1:6278057-6321934 GCF_004785775.1 Grammomys surdaster | reverse complement strand
TAAAAACAAGATTGTGATTGTCATTATGGGAATAAATAGAACAAAAAGCAGGCTTCAACTTTTTTTCTTCCAAACAAAGGGTACCTGAAGTCCTGCAAGGTTTCCAGCATCTCTTTCAGAGATGCATTTTGGTCCATAATAAGAAGTAACTTATAAGCAGTAAAACATTCTAGTTTTTTGAATATACATTTTAATGGGCTTTAACAAATAATTATACCCACATGTATTAGTTTTTAATTAATCCTTTGGCAAATTGATGCATATTTGATCTACAAAAAAAAGATTTATAACCTACTGAAGATTTGAAGATTTGTTTTAAAAAATTGATTTGTTTTAGAAAATTAATTTTCTAGGGCTGCCAGTACAAAGTACCATGAACACATCTGTGAAATCAACAACAAAAAAAAATATTTTTCCCTTACTTCTAGAGCAGTGTTGCAGCAAGACCTTGGCCAGGATACTCCCCTGCCTTCTCCTACCTTCCACTGATGGCTTTCGTCTCTCGCACCCTTGTCTGGCAGCATCACTCCAGTCTTGACCTGTCTTCATATGCTCTTCTTGCTGTGCCTCTCCATGTTCTCCCTTTATAAGAAAGGCATTGGTCACTTTGAATCAAAATCCCACTCTACTCTGATAGGAGTTTTTCTTGTTTACTGCAACAGCCCCATTTCCAAACAAGAGTTACCTAAAGTCCTGCAAGGTTTCCAGCATCGTTTTCAGAGATGCATTTCGGTCCATAACAAGACATAATTTACAAGCAGTAAATCATGCTGCTTTTGAATATACATTTCAATGGGCTTTAACAAATAATCATACCCACATGTATTAGTTTTTAATTGATTCTATGGCAAATTGCTGTATACTTGATATGAAAAAAAACCCCACAGATTTATAACCTTATACTTCTATAGATTAGAAGTCTTCCATGAATCTTACTAGACTAAAGTCAGTGTTCCTTGCTGGAGTCTAGAAGAGACACTCACCTTGCCTTTTCTGATCTAAAGGTCACTTGCTTTCCCTGGCTCATGATGTTTCCATTTTCAAAGCGGGCAGCATTTCATCTCTCTGCTCTTTTCCCTTCTGCCTATAGTTGTAGCCCTCTCTCTCTCTCTCTCTCTCTCTCTCTCTCTCTCTCTCTCTCTCTCTCCCCTCCCCCCTCTCATAATTTCCCCATCTTGAGGTCTTTACTCTTAATCACATCCAAAAAAGTTCTTGCCATATAAAGTATCATATTCACAGTTTAGGACATTAGGACATGGTCAACTACAGAAGCCATTATTCTGCCTAGCACCCCATCAAGGGTGGAGAACTTTTCCATCCCACCAGGAAGCCAGATCATGTCCTTTCCCAGCCAATACCAGTTAACTCCCAGAAGCAATCTCCATTCTGATTTCCTCATGAGTTTGATGAGTTTGACTCATTCTTGATCTTCACATAAACGGGAGATACAGCGTGTTCTCTTGTGTTATCTTGCTTTGGTCACACAGCTTAATATTTTTGCAGCTCATCTATATACTTGCCCATTGATTTTTATTGTTGTGTAGTATTCTGTTGTATACATGTGATACATTTTGCTCATAATCCTCTTGCTGATGAATCTGTGGACTGTTTCTAGCTTGAGATGGTTATAAACATTCTTATACAATGTTTTGTGAACAAGTGTTTAATTGTGTGTGTATGTGTGTCTGGTATGTGTGTATATATGTATGTGTGTGTGTCTGGTATGTATGTATGTATGTAGTATGTATGTATGTATGTATGTATGTAGTATCTTTGTATGTATGTATGTGGCGCTTGCTCATGTCAAAGGGAGAAATTGACATCAAGACATCTTCCTCATTCATTCTTCCACCTTACGTTTTAGATAGGTTTCTCAATGAGCCCAGAGCTCAGCATTGTGAACTGGCCAGTGAAACCTCTGGGGTCTGCCTGTCTTCCTCTACCTCCCATCTCCCACCAGCCTATAGTGCTGGGCCTACAGACAAGGGGCTCCATGGCTTTTAAGTAAGTGCTGGCCAACCTCAGGTCCTTATGCTTGTGCCGTAAGCAGTTTGTCCACTACGTCATCTTCCTAGTCATATTCTTCTCTGTCTCTCCCAAGTGCCTAGCACAGGGCTGGGCATACAACCAGTGCTCAAACTGATCTCTCTTTCAATAGAAAAACCACACTTTCAAGGTTGTGTTGAAATCTCAATTCTATTCCATTTACAAATGTGGATTGGGATAAAAAGCAATTTTTTAAATTTTGTTCTTTACTAATGATGGGAAACATAATTTATGTGTTCTCACAAGCCATCAAGTTTTCTACCCACAGGGCTGTTCAGAAATGATATCCAAGAGGCAACCTTTCATATGTAGTAGCAAGGCATCCTCCTACTGTCTCACCCTAAAAGGCATGCTTCTCATTTACATTGACTTTTCCTTGAAGCAGGGACTTCTGAATACAGTTTTCAGAGCTTGAGTTCCAGCTCCACAGCCTGGAACTTCTTCGTGTCCGATCCCCTGGATAAGTGTAGCCACCACTCATCAAAAAGCCTCTCTGTACAGCAAAGGGAGACCGTCACAGAAAATGGCAACTGCAAACAATGCAGAGATCAACAGATCACAGTGAGCCCAGCCCTAACAGATACACTTACATCACAGCTCTGACATCTATGGCTCAGGGAGCATCACCGAAGAGGGGATGGGAAGGTTGTAAGAGCCAGAACACCAGGAAGGTACCTGGGAAGGGCTGGAGGGAGAAAAGGAAGGAGGGAAAATAATGTAGAACTATTTCAATTAAAAATATATCTTAAAGGTGTCCAGAATTTAAATTCAGTTTAAATAAAACTGGGTACCTGAGGGATTGGTGGTCAGAATCCAGGGGTCCTATTGCATTTTGACAAAAATACATGTGAAGGACTGGAAAGATGGCTCAGTAGTTCAGAGCACTGGCTGCTCTTTCAGGAGACTAGGGTTTATTGACTCATAGCACTCACATGGCAGCTCACAACCATCTGTAACCCCAGTTCTAAGGGATCTAATATACCCTTTTCTGGTTTCCACAGGCACTATGCACAGATGTGGTCCATAGACATTCAACACCCATGAATATAAAAACGTAAAATAGTAATGTAAAGGTTGTTTTAGAAAGTGCTTGTGAGTTGGTAAGCATGACTATTTCAGAGGGAAAATGTCATAGTTTCTAGCAGATTCCAAAAGGTAAAGAAATGTGAGAAGTTATATAGCAGGTTTTGCAGTGTTAGTATTGTGGTGCAATCGGTTATAAGAATTTCTGTAAATACATATATATATATATATATTGAGCCATTTAAAGTAAAGTAACTGACTTGACAGATCCCTGCCCTTCCTGAATTGACTAAATTTCTATGGTTTAGAGAACATATCAAAACATTCACTGGCTTAATGTGGGTATATTTTTAGATATCACTGTGAAATGAGCAGAGATTGAACTGAGAAGCAAGTCTCTTGATCTTAGAAATTAACAAATAAGAGTTCAATTCCATCACACTTCAAATCGTACAGGCTGCCCCTCTCCGCCCATACAAATTGTCTTCTCTTATTTCTTTATAATGCTTGGAAATTAGACAGTTTTTCTTATGGTCTTCCTAAGGACTAATCTCTAAAGAAGTCAAAGCCATCAAATAAAATTAATTCCTCAATGCAATATTTGTTAACCCCTTTTAGTATTAAAATAAGTCTAAGGCCAACAGATAGTAACTCATATTCAGAACGTCAAGGAAAAGAGTCAAAGTAGCCAGAACCCAACCAGAAACAAACTTTCTAGTGTTGCATTTTGGTCAAAATCATGACTTGAGAATTCTGGAAATCAAAACCCAATCTTGTAGAATATGCTTTCAATAATGTCTTTTGATTGGAGAGTATGGATTAGAGCCGCAGGGCCATCCTCGGATATATGTGTTGGGAGAGCGTGGCTGGGGGAGAAGGATTGGTAAGATGCTGAAGCATTTGCAGGAAGTACTCGCTGTATGGGCTTGGCAAGTCACCTGGGACTCATGACTCTCATTTCGTACGTGTCATATTTTCTTTATTGCTTCTTATTTCAATCTGTTTTATTATGTGTAGGAATATAGGACTTCTCATAGCAATATTGGAGTGAAGGATTAAATTTTATAAGTTTCAATAGGACATTATGGCTTTCTGTCCTCATCATGACCGATTCCCTCCCATTACTAGGGACTTCATTTTAAAGGTAGGCAGCCTGTAAAAGAATGGGCGTGCAGAGTGGGTGTGGGATGGGTGCATTTGTCATTTGGAAACGACTGTGCACTTTATTGCAGACATTATTTAACATTTTGGAAGTGGTCCAGCTTCATCTTTGGAAAGAATTAAAGAAATGTCAGGGTTTTACACCAGTCCACTGTGGTAGGATTTTCTACGAAATGACCAACGTTTCTAACATTTCCCATTGTCCAGTAGTCCATATGAGTCCCAACCTCCAAAGGTGAATTAGTTTTTTTCATTTCCCTGCCAAATCCGGTGACTCTTTGTGGCTGTTTTCCTAAATCTTGACACCATTTCCTTGATTCCTCTTTTTCTTCTTACTCTTAAATTTTCTCTGATTTTCCTGTCTCCTATCAATCTCCCTTCAGCTGGTTTACATCTTGGTCTTCTCTCTTCTAATTCTACACTCATTCATTTACAAAATTTCAATCATGTGATCACAATTCTAAAAACAGAATTACAGTCTTCCCCAGGCACTGAAATGATTATTATATTTTGGCCTCCTACAAGAATGCATCTCTTGCTAAAGTGACCCTAAAGCAACTGAACAGAGTAGCAGAACATTATTCCTGTGGCAATCTGGCAAGCAGTAAAACTTGGCTTCTGACCATGCATGTATTCCTTTCGTCATGATACTATGGGTTTGGAAATATTTATCAATATTTTTAGAACATTTATTTAAAAATTGGAAAATAGAATTTGACTTGGCAATTATATTTCTAAGAAATGGTCTTATGATACATGATCATAAATAGCAATATTTCATAGTTGTGAACAGTGATTGTGGATAAACAGTAGCCTGGCCTGAATCGTCTTGAATATAGTTACCAGCACAGAATGGGTTAAACACATGAAGTGCATCCACATGAAGCCACAGAACTACAAGTTCATGTTCTGGTTCCCCCGATTCCTCCTACATCATTCTCCTGATGGCTCATGGGACTGTCATTAGCTCTAACCCCTTTTTGTTTCTGGCTTTTGGTCAACCCTGTCCCTCTTCTTCAGTGTCTGTTGGCTTTCCCCCTCATCACAGCTTTCTAGTCTTGACTTGTTGCCATGTGCTTGCAGTTACAGATGGCTGAGCTATTTACCACCCTGTGTTCCCTTATACAGAAGGTAAGAGCAACAAACCCTACAAGGAGCAAACATACCCATTTTTAAATTAAATTAAGTAGGACAATTTAGTTTCTAGCACATAGAACATGTTCAGTAAATGATATTTTTTGCTTTCTTTATGGGCTTCATTCTTTCAACCATATGTGTGCTCATACCAAGGTGATTTTCTAAAAATACTGTTTTCATCCTTGAACCCTTTTGTCAACTCCTTTTGTCTTAGGAGCATACTTTGGAATCATAGACTGGACAAATAGCATCATGACAGCTGGACAGCTACTGAGGCTCCAGGATAAGTCTAGAGGGAAGACTTTCAGTTGCTCTCATCCCAGAGCTGGACTGGCACAATGAGGAGCCAGGTTAGTTAAAGCCACTCATCCTACCCTTGAGATGCTCTGGAAATGACAGTTTCCCCCATAAGAGCAGAACCCATGGGTGAGCAGCAGGGTTGCACATTGTATATGGGATGGATCCCCAGGTGGGGCAGTCTCTGGATGGCCTTTCCTTCAGTCTCTGCTCCACACTTGGTCCTCGTATTTGTTCCCATGAGTATTTTGTTCCCCTTTCTAAGACAGGCCGAAGCACCCACTCTTTGATCTTCCTTCTTCTTGAGCTTCATGTGATCTGTGAATTGTACCTTGGTTATTTCAAGCATTTGGGCTAACAGTCACCAAATCCAGATACTATTGTGGATACCAAGAAGTACATGCTGACAGGAGTCTGATATAGCTGTCTCCTGAGAGGCTGTGCCAGAGCCTAACAAATAAAGAGGCAGAGGCTCACAGCCAACCACTGGACTGAGCATGGGGTTCCCAATGGGGTTCCCAATGGAGGAGTTAGAGAAAGAACTGAAGGAGCTGAAGGGGGTTGCAACCCCATAGGAAAAAGAATAATATCAACCAACCATAACCCCCAGAGCTCCCAGGGACTAAACCACCAACCAAGGAGTACACACGGAGGGACCCATGGCTCCAGCTGCATATGTAGCAGAGGATGGCCTTGTTGGGCATTAATGGGAGGAGAGGCCCTTGGTCCTGTGAAGGATTGATGCCCCAGTGTGGAGAATTCAAGGGCAGGGACACGGGAGTCGGTGGGTGGAGCAGGGGATGGGGGATGGGATTGGGGGCCTGGGGGTGGGGAGGACCGGGAAAGGGGATAACATTTGAAATGTAAATAAAAAAATCCAACAAAAAATTAAAGAAGATGAGGAGGAGGAGGAGGAGGAGGAGGAGGAGGAGGAGGAAGATCTCCCACTCACTACCTCTCTTATGTCAGTTTCATTGACTTTTCTACTTTTTATTTGTGGACCCAAGTCAACCATGTTTCCTGTCCTTTTCGTGCTCATTCACGAAATGAAATTTTTTGATGCAAAAATCTAATTTGCTCATTATAAAGATAAGCATAGTGTAAATATATAGAGGGTACAAAGGAAGGTCAGTTTTCACCATGACGACTTTACATGTCAGCAAGGTTTATCAGGAGTTTGTAAATGTTGGCTGCAGCAATACCCTTAGATGAGGAGAGCTGCAGTCATCTTTCGTGTATCTTAAAAGCAGCCATCTTTTCTTCTAAATAGCTTTGGTGGACTAGAGGCAGAAGTTCTACCCTCTGGACATACTCAAAACCTTATAGGCACTTTTGTTTCTTCTGCTGAAGAGGAACTAGATGCAAAGAACAACTCAGCAAAGCGGACACGTTTCCAGAGGAGACTATCAAGTTAATCAAAGTTTAGAACAAGAGGTGTTACCTGAGAGGTAGGCCTTTAGGCCCTTGGGCTCTCTCCTCCCTGCCAATGGACCACTTCCTTGGGCTCTCAATTTGTGTATGAGGCTGAACTGTGGGCTTAGCTTGTCTCCACAACATGACCTAGATCATTGTCCAGGAGTTGCTCTACCTCCTCAGCCCTTTTATAGCCGTGTCTCAGGGTAGCCAGCTGTCCCTCCAGAGCCTCACTGCTATTGTCAATCATCTTCCATAGGTTGTCTTACCAAAGTACAGTGCTCATACTTCATTAGCGGATGGACTTGGCATTTGACTTGTATGTACTTCGCAAATGTATCATCTGATAAATAGGCAATGTACATTGATTAAGTGGAAGACTGTGGTCCTTTTTTGTTTTGTTTTGCTTTGCTTTTTGTTTTTGTTTTTTTTGAGACAGAGTTTCTCTGCGTAGCCCAGGCTGTCCTGGAACTCACTCTGTAGACCAGGCTGGCCTAGAACTCAGAAATCCGCTTGTCTCTGCCTCCCAAGTGCTGGGATTAAAGGCATGCGCCACCACTGCCTGGCTCCTTTTTTGTTTTTTTAAAGTATGGACTATAACATTTGGTTAGGAGCATGATCTTGCTGTTGTAGCATTGCCCCCATGAGAAGATCAGCTCTGATTTGTAGTTTTCTGACTTATTATACCCTCTGTGTACTACAACTCATCACATTAAAGCATTTTACTGTAGGGTCTATCTGACCCATGCTAATCCAGCGTAGAAGCTAGTCAACATTTAGAAGGAAGACTATTGTGAACATTATATTCCCTTCACTCAAATAGCAATTAGCTTAGCAATTTACTTTCTAAATTAATGACTAACTCCAAATTTTATCTCAATACCTCTTTGCCTATTCAAAGAAGCCTCAAAAGCCCCCAAAACAAATTCAGTCGCGTCAATTTGTCAATCTGTCTGTGACTGTCTGTATGTCACAGATTAAAGTTCAAATATGTAGGTCTGTTTTCAGAACATAGTGTGTAGCACCAAGTGGATCAAGGAGTGAAGGATGGTTAATTTTTTTTTCTGGTTCTTAGAGATTTTTTTCTTTGTATCTCTAAAGAGAACAGTTTTGACAGCAGGGATGAACGAAACCTATTTATATCCTTTGGGAGTCTCATGACTACCCATTGCAAGATCTCTGGTTCATAATGCAGATATCAGCATCAGATAGACAGTTCTCTTTCCTTTTTTTTTCATGTGTGTGTTGTACATGTGGGTATGTATGCTTAAACATATGTGAGCACATATGTATGTGTGTGTGGACAGGCTCATTTGTTCATGTGTATGTGGAGGTCTGAAGTTAATTTTAGGTATCTTCTTGGATCACTCCCAGAGCTCTGGAGTTTGTCAATTCTGACTAACCTCACTATTTACCTTGGAAGGGAAATCCCCTATTTTCTTCCTGAGTACAGGGATTTCATGTGGCTTGTCACCCTGTGCCTTATCCATTGCCCAGCAAAACAAACAAGCAACCCCCCCAAAAAAAAAAAAAACAAAACAAATCAACCAAACAACCAAACCAAACAATTACAACAACCATCATCGTTTTTCTGACTTGAATTCATTTTCTAAAATGTTCCCTCACCTTAACATTTCCAAATTCCTATAATTTTTTATTTTCTTTTTACTTATCTTATGGCTATATGATGCAAACATCATTTTAAGATTCAAATATGTTAGATAAATGCCATTTACCTACATCCTTATTTTTATAAAGAAAAATTAGTAATACATACTTTCCTTCAACAAAAAACATGCCTGGAGAGATGGCTCAGGAGTGCTTCCACCAAGTTTAGGTTTAAGTCTCAGGACCTATACAGCAGAAGTAGAGAAGCTGTCTTCTGACCTACATGTTTCTACACTGCGTCTCATGGCTGCCCATCATAAATATATGTAATAATTTTTAATTAAAAAATCCATGTCTTATTGAGCACTGAAAAATGGCTTTCTTCTCTTTCTCCCTTTTGATGAGCTGTCAGGAGGTGGTGGGAAGCTGTTTTAGGTCATAGGTTTACAGGTAAACTGTGTCAAGTTAAGAACATGTAATAAAGGAGTCATTCCTGAACCTGGTATGGAGACTCTAGGCCACTCCAATAAAATATCCTTACTTTTTATATTGAATCATAGCATGGTAACAGTCTATTTATAATCTTACTGGCTGTCCAAATAAGAAGTTAGACTCGGCAGGCAGTGGTGGCGCACGCCTTTAATCCCAGCACTTGGGAGGCAGAGGCAGGTGGATTTCTGAGTTCAAGGCCAGCCTGGTCTACAGAGTGAGTTCCAGGACAGTCAGGGATATACAGAGAAACCCTGTCTCGAAGAACAAAACAAAAAGAAGAAGAAGTTAGACTCATTAATCCATAATGTTCAAGTCATCTCAAAGAAACATGACTGAATTTTCAGCAAGCTTGAATAAGATTACTGCCCATTTTTTCCCAAGAGTGCTGAGTGGTTCCAGAGTCCAGTCATGTGCCTAGCTGGTCCTGCAATGTGTGTGAACTTACAAGACTCCATGTTTCCTCTTTGCAATTAGGAAAATAGTGCAGAAAAATGCAGCAGATAATTTTGGCTACAAATGATTGAAACTCCAAGACACATAGAGTGGTTTGGACAACAGAGAAATTAAAGACGGGCTTCAGAGAAAACATAGGTGGGAGAGGAAGTCCTTGGTCCTATAAAGACTGGATGCCTCAGTGTGGGAGAATTCAAGGGTGGGGAGGAGGAGTGGGTGGGTAAGTGGGAGCACATCCTCATAGAAGCAGGAGGAGGGGGAATGGGATAGGGGGTTTCTGGGTATAGTGGGGGAATGGGGAAAGGGGAAAACATCTGAAATGTAAATAAAATATTCAATAAAAAATTAATCTAAAAAAAGAAAAAGAAAAAAATAAAGGAAGGGAGGAGGACTTTCCTCCTACCATTTCCATTCTCTCTCTCTCTCTCTCTCTAGATAGGTAGAACTATGATATGATAATGAGTAACCTTGAGCCACACAGATGGTGATAACTTTAAAAACAAAATCATCTGAATCTGAAAGACTAAGGAAGAACATGGACAAGGCACTCTGGGTCCTGACTCTATTGAACTTCCATGGCAGCACTCAATGATTTACGTTGCAAATAAAAAAGAAATACCCATTTTATGTAAGCCAATGTTATTTTTATTCTCTGTAGACCAGAAATTAGGACCTCTAGAGTCCTGAAGATTCTTTTGAGTCTTGAAAGTCCAGATGTGTGTGTGTGTGTATGTGTGCGTGTGTGTGTACGAGTGTGTGTGTATATGCGTGTGTGTGTATGAGTGTGTGTGTATATGCATGTGTGTGTGTGTGTGTGTGCAGGCCAAAGGTCAATGTCAAGTACTGTCCTCCTCAAGTATTCTCCATCTATTATTTGGTGCAGAGTCTCTTACTCAGCTCATCATTTGGGGTGGTGGACCAGTGAGCTCTTGGAAGCTGACTATATATATAATTCCACCGCTACCTTCACCCCTGTTCCCCAGCTAGGCTTATAAATACATGCCACCATGCCTAGCTTTTACATGGGTATTAGGGATCTGAACTCGAGTCTCCATGCTTGTGTGGCAGGCACTGTACTGATAACGCTATGGTGATTTGAATGCTGACCCCAGAAGATAGCCATATCCTATTTCCTGGAACTAGTAGATATGTCACTTTATATGGCAAAAGAGACTTTGCAAATGTGAGTAAGCTGAGATGGGCAGAGTAGCTTAGGTGAGCTGTTCCCATAAGACCACAGTGTCCTTATAAAAGACAGACAGTGGAGTAAGGGAAGAAGTCATGATGGCATTATATCACAGGCTTTGAAGATGGAGGTGGGGCCACAGCCCAGCAAAGTGGGCAGCCTCCAGACAAGGAGTTTGTCCTCAAGCCTCCAGAAGGAACTATGCCTTCTGACGCCTTGATTTTTAGCTTGCTTTTGGACTTCTGACCTCCAGTAGTGTACGATAATAAATGTATATTGTTTTAAGCCACTAAGTTTGTGAAACTTTGCTATAGCCACAATAGGAGACCAGTTGAATATGTAACTGTTTGTCCTCTAAGCGCCTATTTTGTTTCTAGGCATACAGTGGAGTTTGCCAAAGAGTACACGGCATATTGTGACAATAGACTGACTGCATCAGATATGAGAATCCAGTTGTCCTCCATTAAAACCAAGTATTAAAGGGTCTTACAAAATATAAAATAACACCATCTTCATCACTTTCTAAAACTTAGTTTTTAAAATTTAAAATGAGGTTGTGTATGTGACTCTACAAGAGTTCTGTCTATTATTGTTACATCAGATAAAGTAACAATGTAAAAGACCTCATTATTAACTTAGGATGCAGCAAACACTCTAACTCTGAAGCTGAAAAATGAAAGCTCTTTGGAGTCATCAATAATCTCTGGAGGAATTAAAAGTATCCTCCAACAGAAAATCTGAGAATGGCTGAGTCAGCTTAAATGCCATAGTAGAAAAACTGGTAACAGCAACTTTAGGTCACAGTTATATTTACCACATAGCCCAAAGAGAGGCTTTCCACAAAAACATTGAGTAGAAGTGCCAGCTTTCACTGTGATTGAACCCATTTAGAATCTGTGTCCAATCTGTGCCAGGCATTCTCAACAGACTGACGCTGAAAACTTAGTCATCAGACCCATGAGTAGACCCTCGGTTTCTCTTAGACCTGAGTTTTTTGCGATTCACTGTAGAGAAGGAGAGAACCAACTCGAGAAAGTTGTCCTTTGACTTCCACATGCATGCCTTGACATGTGCATGTCAGCACTCTCACACACTGTATACACACACACACACCAATAGTAAAACAGAACACTGGTTCTGGGATCAGACCAATTTAACACCATCGTGCTCAGACGCTGCCTGAACACACTTTCACCAAGAATGAAGTTTTTCTTTTTAATTTTCACAGGGTACTTAATATGTATTTTAGTTTCACTAAATAATCAAATTCAAGCTGATACTTTAACTTGCCTCTTTAGTAATAGTATTCTGTTTCTTTGGAGATGCTGAGGTTTGTCATATTGTTGGCACCTTTCCTCCAGCTGGTACTGTGCTTTATAGAACCTTGGTGGGGGTGCATCCTGTGTGTACCAACCAGAATGTCCCCAAGAGCCATATTCTGGACTAGCAACTGCTAAGAGTATCAGACCAGTCCTTGGTACTCCGCTGCTGTCTGCAGCTGAGCTAGAGAGTGCACTCCTCTCTCAGGTTGGTCTTCTTACACTGCTCTTTTTCTTCTACCCTTAAACATTACCTGGTGTTAATGGGGCAGGGGGACACCTTGCACATGAGTGCCTTTAACAAGTTCCCAAGCTAAACTCTATTCTCTTCCTCGTGCCCTCTGAACCAGATGGGACTAAAGTCCCTTAGGAACCTAAAGAGCACCTTTCCTCCTGCCCAACGTGTTCTTTTCTGAGTTCTCTTCAACATGGCTGCCCCCATGTTGGACTAGAACAGTTCACACTGGAGGTTCTTCTTAAATCTTCAACAGAAGCAGAGTTTTCCAATCAGTTTCTCTATTCTTCCTCTTCTTTCATGGGGTTTGGCAGTGAGGGAAGATTAGGGGTATATCCCACCCTGTGTATCGAATTCTGTCTGCCTTTCCAAATCCAGCTTTCCTGCGTTATCCAGATGGCCCCTGCATGAAAGTTCCCAAGCAAGTCATCCAGACACAGTTCTTAAGGACACCAGGGGGATTTAGAAAAACCCCTTCTCTGTTGACAAGCTTGGGTTTCAAGCCTATTTTCTTACAAATGAATTGAAAATCTACTTTTAGATTTTGAAGCTGAAAATAAACTCTTCTCACCCCTGTTTCCATCATAATAATGTTAAACTTACTTCTTCCCCGATTCATCCATGTCTTCAGCCCCCCTTAGACAACTTTAGAGAGAAGGCTGTACACATCTAGAAGAAAATGGCTACAGCATGGAAACATACATACATACATACATACATACATACATACATACATACATGCAAAAAACAGAGGCACACTCATGAGTTTAATAAAGTTACCTATGACATTAATCCAACCTAGACCAGTTGGTGTCCCCAGCAGATGTAACTTCTCTAAGCTTTAGTGCCTTCGTTTATTACACAGAAAAAGCACACTATCTAACTTATAGACTTGCTCTAAGGGTATTAAAAGCTAATTATATAAATATAGCACAGGTCTCAGTCAATGGTGGATGTTCCATAGATACAATAACTATTTTATTAACATGTATTTTATCACTGGCCTGCCAATCCCATTTGTGTCATGTCTGATTTAACACTTGTGATTTAAACACACAAGCTAATAACTCCACACACTATGTTCTGAGAAATTAGATATTCAGCCTGTGTCGGGGAAATGAATTGAACCAAGCTGGTTCTATGAGCAAAAATCACAAAATGATTTTTCTGAATCTCTTCATCAGCATTTTGCTCCCTAACAAGTTCCTTCCCACTTTCACAGGCTGTGTAGAATAAGATGTTGAAACTGGCCAAGGTCTCCTTCATCAGGTAGGGCTGAGCATCCTTCTCTTTGGAGTAGATAGACTGAGAAGGAGGGATATAGAAAGGGAGGGAGAGAAGGGAAGAGGAAGGAAAGAAGAGGGAGAGAGAGGAACCATGGGATCATTCTTTGTGAGTCCAGATTGGTTGTCAAATATGAGGCTGCCTACGATTCTGTAGAAGAAATGTGTTTCTATACATAACACACAGGCAGTTTCACTGCTGTGAGTCTTTAATGGAAATTCAGATTTTTATATGGTTTAGCAGATAGCTTCCTCAAATTTCTCCCAAACTGCTCTGTAAGCAGTTTTATTATTCTGTAACTAACATGGCATGTGCTCTGGGTATCCAAATATATATTCATGACGTGGTGACTTAGAGTAAGTCACCTACAGTAAGGCTCCCATGATTTTTTCTGTATTGGGGTAGATGAATAAGTGTTTTGGACGTTGTGACACCATACAGTCTCTTTTGCAGCTCTTCAGGCCTGCTATGACAGTCAACGGCAGCAGCAGAAGTCAGGTACATGCATGAGCAGGCCTGGGACCCAGTGGAACTATTTATGAGTACTAACATTGGAATTTCACCTGCCCCCAAATTCCTGAGACCTTCGGACTCCTTTGATCATGATGAAATAGTTCTAAAGAACAGTGGTTATTCTCTAGAGAGAGAAAACGCAGAAGTGTTCACTTAAGAGTCTTTGGTCACAAACATCAAATAACATTTTTCTTGCCTCAATGATCTGTTAAAAGGGTTTAAATATCCTGACAACCCAAGTAATAGTTATCTACCTATAAAGTTACATTGACTAACTTTTGTTGAATGTATGGTAACTGTAACCTATTCAAACCCTGTAAAGTTTGAATGAAGACTTTAAGTTCCTTGGGAAGGGTTAATTTTGTATTTATTTTTAAATAAAAGTTTAATTTCAAACAGGCTTATGGAAAAATTACAATTTTTTAAACAGAGTCTTCGCATATAACTCTCCTGATGATAACATCTTAAATGAGTCCTGTTATTCTGGATAATAATTAGTAAAGACACATTATTGTTAGTTGGAGTTCATATTCTCTTCAGATTTTCTAGTTTTATTGAACATCCTTTTTCTGTCCCAGGGTCCCAGTCAGGATCCCACATTACATTCAGCTGTCACATTATTGTGGGATCTTCTTGGCCATTACCACTTCTGAGACTTTTCTGAGACTTTGCCTTTTTTTCAAGAGTGTGTTAGTCAGTGTTCTCCAGAGAAGCAAAACCAGTAGAAAAATCTATTTGTCTGTCTGTCTGTCTGTCTGTCTGTTGTCTGTCTAATCTATCTATCTATCTATCATCTCTACATCCATCTAATATCTATCTATCTGTCTATCTGTCTGTCTATTTCTTTTAAGGCAGTTACTGGTATGATTTGAACCTAGGCTGGAATAGTCAGGAAGGAGCTGCTGCTGCAAGCCTAGTGTTTGACTCATCCTGCCACAGAAGGCTGGTGTAGTTGATGATGTAACTCTCTTCAATTACAGCCCTTTCAGAGGCAGTATTTTCTTTACTGAGGAAAACCTCAGCTTCTGCTTTAACACTTTCAGCTGATTGCATGAGGTCCCACCCACATAGGAGAGGGTGGTTTCCTTTAGGAAACCTGTCATAGATGCTAACTACATCTATAAAGCACCTTCACAGCAACACAGTGTCAGCGTTTGGTTAAACAGCTGGACATTGTAGCCTCATCAAGTTGAAACACAAAGGTAACTGTCTCCATGACCTTTGAATTGTTGAACATCCTTCTATTGGGACTTTTTTTGATGTTTCTCTCAATATCAAAACTGGAGCCATGTGCTTTGGGAAGTAAACTGTAGGGTTTTTGTTTTTGGTCAATGCAATGAAGGGTTGGGGTACAAATGAGTTCCATGACATAATGAAAATATTATCTTTGCCAAATCCATGAAATAGCCAGAGGTTATTTGCCTGTCATTTGTATTCTACTCACTATCCAGTTAACCTCATGATTCTTATTTTCTAATTTTAAAAAAGGTAATATTAACATTAAGATCACCACAAGTTACATAAGAATTCATATTTACTCTTTGCCCAGCTTCCCTTCTATGTAGTATTGTCAATGACCAAAGGACTGTCACCCAATTAAAATTACACTGTCAAGCTCGGATTTTACCTGTTTTTCTACTGTTGTCCTTTACTGTCCCAGGATCTAGTCAGGATGACGCCTGCTTAGTTCTCATACCTCCTTAGTCTCATTCAGACTGTGACAGCTTCTCCAACCTTGCTTTTTTGACTTTTGAAGAGTTCTGCTTGGTCACTTTCAGTTTTGTTTGTTTTATGATTTTGGTTTTTTGTTTGTGTGTGGGGGTTTGTTTTGGTTTGGTTTGTGGCTGAGATCATGCATTATGGGAGAGAATATCACAGAGGTGAAGATTCTTCTCAGTGTAGTGTGTTGGGTCCACAGTGTAAATATGTCTTATTCTTGGAAATTTTATCCTCACTATTGAGGATGGATTTGCCAGATTTCTCCTTTAGATAACTATGTTCCAAATCCTCACCACCACACAGAAGATAATATGAACCTGTGCTAATACTTTGTTTCTTAAACATTTTACTGACTAAGCTATCAATGGCCCTTACCTATAACAACTATCATTCTGGAGTTACACAGGTGATAATCTATTTTCCTCATTTTTTCTACAGTTGCTAACTGGAGTTCTTATGTAAAGAAGAGGTAGTCTTCTGTTTATTTATCCAATTATATTTTTATATCATCCTTGACTCATGTTTTCATTTTATTCTTAGGGTTATATACTGATAATTCTTAAAATGCATATTTTTAAGAGTTTGGTGGAAGTTTTAAAGGAATCTTTAAGATAAAAAATCTGGATATGATGTCTTATGCCTGTAATTTCAGCACGTGGGAAGGGGAGGATTACCGTGAGTTTGCGGTCATCTTGGACAACATAAGGAGATCCTGTCTCAAAACAAATGAGTAAGTGAGAAAAGCTGGGTGTGGCAGTGTCAGCTCTCTAAGAGTGGAGGCAGGAGAATCAAAAGCTCAGAGTCATCTCAACTGCATGAGTTTAAGGCCAGCCTGGGCCATGCAACACTGTCTTACCTACCCTCCCACCAACACGATAAAAAGAGAAAAGATACTTCAGTCTCTTTCCTTACTATAGCCTTTAGTTTTCTCTTAAACGACCAAAGTAAAATCTAAAGCCCTTGAAAGTCAGTAAATGTATAGTGAAGTGATGTGATGAACTGTATCTAGAGCAATACCACACACTTCCAGTCTAGACTACGAAGAACCTGAGTAAGAAACTTACCTTTCCTGCTCCAGCTTCTCCCTTGTAAAATGAACTTGGGACGTGTATGCTATAGCTACCCCCAAAGGATATTTATAAGGGCAAAAGGAAATATTGAGTATAGAATACTTAGTGTGGTTCCTGGCTCGTATGCCCTTGACATTGTGGCTCCTTAATAAGAAGAAATAGCTAACATGGTTAGCTCTATCTGTTGTGGCTGAACCAGAAGTAATGAATTAAGGATTTCTGGCAAGTATGTCTCAGGTTGCACCCACATCTTGCTTATGCTCCATCACCTCCCTATGTGCTCAGTAAATAATTATTTTTGCTGAAGTAGGTCTGACTTTGACAATCAAGAAAATTATGTAATTAGAATCAAATAAGCACCCATCTTCAGAGTCCAGCCCTCTTCCCATCCAGTACTCTCCCTCTGGGCCCCTCTACCCCGTACACAATGAAACTCTGACAGACTTGGCAATGGGGCCAGGCACATTGCCCCTTCCTGCTAGCCCATTGCCTGTTGATTTAGGATATTATATCTCACTTTTTTGTCCAATCAACACATATTTATATGTACCTACTTCCATATTTTGTTCTTTATTCTCTTCTAAGATCAGTTACATGTCATTTTGTGATGTCATCGTCTCTCTGTAGAACCAGAAATCTGAGAACCCAAAACAAAACATTTTATAAAGATCCTTTTGTTTACATTGAAACACAGCAGCATTCTTTTGAGCCTTACGCCTCATCTTAAAATCTTGGAGAAGCCAGCTTATATATACACATATACAACAAGGAAGGAGGGAGCTGGCAGCACAGTCTCTTTGATCCGACTCTACCCAAAACTCTACTTAATTGATGTTTAAAACATCCAGATGAGGGGAGGCAGGGGACCAGCAGGAGGGGCCAGGACTTAGGAGAGGACAGTGGAAAAGGGAGAGGGAGAGGATCAGGAATAAAGTATTTATGACAATGCAGTAATGAAACTCGGGACTTCGGATGCTATCTTAGTACATTAGTAAAACAAAACATTCAGACGAAGTTCAGTCTTCAACAGTGGAGCAGGGGCTGTCCTTAAATCTGCTGCCTGCCTTGTCTGCCTCAGTGGGATAGGATGCTCAAGCCTGCAGAGACTTGATGTACTTGGATGGGGGAAAACGGGGAGCGGCTCTACCCTCAGGAGGAGAAGGGGAGGGACTGTGTGGGAGGCTCTACTCTCTCAGAGGTGCATCGATCAGGATGTAAAGTGAATGCATAAATAAATAAATAAATAAATAAATAAATGAAAGAAAAAAATTTAAAAAACATTCAGACAAAACAAACGTAGCAAAAACATAACCATTTCCAGTATAATCCAGTGTCATTCACTACATTCATAGCATTGCACACCCATTTCATCTTACTGAAATTATGTAATGTGACCTTTTCATCTGGCTTCTGTCATGTTTAGCAAGGTGTTAAGTTTTGTTCATGTTATGGAATGTATCAGAAGTTCATTCCTTTCTGATCTGAATAATATTGTGTTGTATGTATTTCATATTTGGTTAACTACTCATCGGATGATGATTATTTGGGTATTTTATACTTCCTGATTACTATGGGCAACACTACTATGGATATTTATTATTGTTAATTTATTTATAATTTCTGTGTGGTTTATATGCCTATGCCTAGAATTTCTTTATTTCATAATTCTATTTAACTTTTCTAGAAACAGCTATTTTTTTTAATATAGTGACAAGACCATTTTTCAGCTCTATCAGCTATGCATAAAGGTTCCAATTTATCTATATCATGCCAACACTTACTATTTTCTACTTCAGAAAAATGAACTGCAACAATGCTTGTTTGTATGAAATAGTTTGTCATTGAGATTTTTATCTGACATTGAACAGCTTTTCTTTTCCTTTACTTATTTTCCATGTAGTCTAGGGTGACCTCAAACTCACAACACTCTGGCTCAGCTTCCCTGCTTGGAGGTTTATAGACATATGTCACCATGCCAACCTCTCTTCCTTACTTATTTTTTATTTGTGGATCTCCTTGGGAAAATATCTATTCAAGCCCTTTGCCCCTTTGTTATTGAAACATTTTCATTTTTGTTCCTAAGTTAGAAGATCTTACGTTGTTGTTTGGTGTTCTAGGCCCTTGTTAGATATGCATTTTTTTTCTCAGTCTGTAGTTTGAAGATATCCAGTTTATCTATGTTCCTTCTGTTGCTTAGCCGTTTGGTTTCCTACCTAAAATCCGATTGTCAAATCCAAGGTCACAGGCTTTAGCTCGGTGCTTCATTCTAAGCTTGTATGCTTTTTGCTATTCATTCCATTTTGAGTGAATTTTTGTATACAGTCTAAAGAAGAGGACTTCTTTCATCCTCTTGCCAGTAGTTTTCTAGTTGTTCAAACCAGGTTTGTTTAAAAGATATGTCTTGCCTCATCTGAAGCTATGACACCTTAGCCAAATGTCCAAATGTCAGATAACCATCCTTGTATAGTCCCTTGACTTTGACTTTCATATTTTCTCTACTCCAACCAAACAGCATGGATGTACATGGGGAGTTAATCTTTAAAAGAAGGATCTGTAATTTAGCATATGAAGTTTATCTATTTTACTGCGTCAAGTTTCTGAAGTCAACAGTGCTTTCCCTATCTAGCTACTACCAGCTCAGCCCAAACCCCTATCTCAACAAACAGTCAGAGTAGTCTTCTAAAATTAACACTCTAGCCAATGAATATTAGTTCTTGTCATTTGAACCATAAATTCAATACCTTTAACATGATTGCAAAGCCTCCATTCTGTGCCCAGTGCTACCACCCCTACCCCTTAGATTCCTTACACTCAAGCCTCTATGACCTTCTTGTGTTTCTTGAACTCACCAAGCTCTTTAATTCCCTAAAGCTGATGCATATGTAGTTTCCTCTGCCTGGGACAATTGTCTTCACCCTTCTGCTCTTGAATTATAATAGTACTTCCACAGAGCAGCCTTCCTTGACCTGCCCTCTTTTATTCTCTCTCCAGGATCTTTGCGGTTTTATTTCCTCATGTTTATCATGAGCTGTGATCATGTATTTGTATATGTGGGCCCCTTTTAAATGACATGATTGTTTCTGTGCTGCTGAGGCTGCTGCTGTACTTCTTGTCCCAAGTGCATTATCTAGTACCTGAAAAATGATCCATAAATTCTTCAAATGAATAATGTTTGATGAATGCTTATTGTCTTGCCAACATTTGCCAGACAAGAGAGTTTAGTCTATTTATTCCCCAATACTCTGTTCAGCAATTGTTGAATGATTATTACTGTAGATGCTGGGACTTAGAATGAATAGAACACAATTCCTGCCATTGACATGAGGGGGGTCCCAAATGGGAGAATATAGGGTGAAAAATTGTGGCTCCTAAAATATCAGATCCTGACTTTCCTTAGGACCTGTGTCACCCTTATTTGAAAAAATATCTTTACAGTTGTGATAGAGGATCTTAAGATGGCGGTGGGGGAGATAATATTACTTTATCCAGGTGGACCCTAAGTGCTATCTCATGCATCCAGGAATGAGGCAGAGGAATATTTTACATGTATAGGTGCAACACACACACACACTGATGGAAGTAGATTGCAAGAATGTGTCCACAAAGAAAAGCATGATGACAGCCATTAGAAGCTCGGGGAGACAGGAAACTGTCTTTTGGCATGTCTGGAGAGAATATGACCTTGTCACCATCTTGAAATTAGTCCACTGAGCCTGATTCTACCTACAGTTACCACCTCCAGAATTGTGAGAGAATAGCATTCTGTTGTTGTAAGCCACCCAGTGTATTGTAACTTATTACAGTGGCCATAGGAAACCGATAGGACAGTGGTAGAAGTAACTAAGTCTTTGCTAAACCCTGTCCTTGAGCAGAAGAACCACAGTGGTGGACAATGACAGAAGAAGCACTCACTGGGAAGAGCCTGAGAAGATGTCTCACGGCAGGGACACTGAGCTGAACTTGGAAACATAAACAATCATCTTTCAGGCGACATTGGTGGCCACACACATGGAGATCATTTTCACAATGCAACCACAAGGGTGAAGGACTGGGGAAACAGTTATAGGAATGGACCATCTGGAAACAGCTGAAAAGTCAGGTAGATAGCGAGGAACAGTGGAAACTATGGAACTTGAGAATCAAATTCTGACCAGACTGTGAAAGGCCTTGGATGTCATGGTGATGTGCTCTGCCTTTGTGTTCTCTAAGTAATAAGACATTCATGGAAATAAAGGGATGATTGATCTGTAGAAAGTGATTTTCTACAACAGCCTGAAGCTCAGCCCTGCCAGTAACTGAGTCTCAAGAAGAGAAGACTCAGGAAGCTCAGTGATTATATGGGAATGTGAACAGGAAGCCAATACATCCTCCATCCGGGATACTTCTCATAAGGCTGTGGCAATAACCTAGTCAGAGATGCCAAACTGAAGTGGCAATAGGAAGGACGGAAGAAGTGTACTAGTTTGAAGACATTGCCTTGCAACACAAAGGAGGCGTTTGTAACTCCATCTGCTACACGGGCTGTGGAAGAGGAGATTTAAACATATAGAGATTGAAAGATACCATGAATAAAATTATGGGGAGGGGAAAAATCCTTTAGTTCTTGTTGGAGTAAAGATGTGCTTGGGATAGACAAGTTCTGTTTTTGGGAACATATTAGAAATATCTGCTGAAAGTGGAAAATGTCGACAAGAGATGGGAGTTGGAGGCATAGAGGAAAAGGGGGAGTGAAAAGATTAAAAACAAGGTGAAGATTATGCCCTGGGCACCACCAGATCTTGGGGAGAAAGTTTACAGACAGCATAGGTCTCCAGAGCATTATAGAACCAAGAGTGTTTTGGACACTTATGTGCTGATGACTTTTATAACATTCCTTTATCTGAAAGACTTTTGATCTCTTGGGAATCAGTATTGTCCCCAGATCAACAGATTGGAGACTTTGTTGACAGCCTACATTTCTATGTCCGCTGGCTTCCTAAAGTCCCACGTAAGGATCCAGCGATACAATTGGTTAATCTGAATGACCACGTCAACAACCAAACCCTTGATCGAATCATGAAACAATTAATCCAGTGAGAACTTAATGATCTGACCAATTGGTTGACTGTAACGAAAACCAAATGTCCCTTTATCTGGCAGTTGGACTAATTCATCATCATTTTGTGAGATAACCATTCTCCGGTCATGATCTGGATCCCAGTCAGATTGGCAATTACTGGGAAGCTATAGACGTTTGCTTAAATTAATGAGCATCATATCTCATTAACCTCTTGAGCCTTTGTTATGTTCTTAGTGTTACTGACAGACTCAAGGCATGAGCAAAGGAGGTGGGACAAAGGAACGAGAACAAGGAACAAAAGTAAGACAAAGAAAAAAAGAGAAGTGGGAAGAAGAGGACAAAGGTAAAATCAAGGAAAAGAGTAAAGGAAATAGGAGAAGTAAGAATTGTTTCTAAAGGTGGGATAAATACAGTTTGACAATCACAAAAGGAAGGTATGGAGAGGCATAGTTGGAGACAAGTATGTGAAAGTCAGATAAACCTGGGCTCTGAGCCCTGGGTCTGCCCATCCTAGGTATACAACCCTGAACAACATGTCTGAGCTTCTTCACCTCTTTCTGAGAAGTAGCCGGCAGAGGTAGCAATCTACGTTCCTAGAGTTGTATATAAATACTGATTTTGCTACATAATGCACCACTGTTGGCGAGTCATGCAACTTCTCTCTGATCTGGTTTCTTCATGTTTTAAAATAGGTGTAACAATGAAATGTCCTTTATCAAGCTGTCCTAGTTAATGGGTTGGTTCTTGAGAAGTGGTTGGGCCATTGTGTTTAATAACGTTAGCTATTAGCTATAAGGCTATAACAATTAACTTGAAAAATATTTGCAGAAGCTCCTAGTACAATGCCTGGCTTAGAAAACATGCACATAGCTGGTGGCTCTCCTCCAAGCTCCTCAAGTGGAGGAAATGGTGGAATGATAGGCCTTTATTAGGCCTTTATCTACTTCCTCCTTGTATGGGTACCTGAAAGCCCACTGGAGCCAATTCTGACCTCTGATGTGGCCTCAGTTCACTTGACTCTTACCAAGCTAATGGGTTGGGGTTCTTTCTCAAGGCATTTTAAAGAATATTTACAAATGATTCATTGAATTTATAGTTAAGCGTACAACAGCTTTGAAAGCACACCACTCTCTGGAGATTAAGTTTTTGCATTCTATATAGCATGAGGCCTAAAACAGTACTCCAAAAAGAGAGGTCTAAGTAGGTAGAGATGAGAGTCACTGCTGGTAAAAACCTGATAGGGAAATCACTGGACCTTTCATCTTCTTTTTTGCATGTGATTCCAGTGCAGAACATGGAATTTTAAAAAATGAAGCAAGTCAGGTAGGGTACATGCTTGTAATTCCAGCACTTGGGAGATGGAGTGGGAGACTCACATAGTGGGCTCAAGGTAAGCCTGAACTACATAGTGAGAGCTACTTTACAAAGAACATTCTGGGAAGCACATGCTTAGTGTATGGGACACCTCAGGCTGGACCTTATCCTAGAATGGTCAGCTCCTTTCCTGACCACAGGACACTTGCACACAGATTCACTGTGCACATATATACACCTTTCCACAATTCATTAGTTGCATGAAATCATCTGAATTCCTGGGGTTGAGAAATGGAACCATTTCAACCAAAAAGAAAACAATGGGCAGGTTTAATCCTCTGAAGATATATCAATAAACACATATGAAAAACCTCTGTCTATGTGTGATTTTACTCCCATAACAGGATAACAGTAAGGTCTCTCCTTCCTCTTTGTCCTGCCACAGATCACCTTTTGTTGTTTTGCTTTGTTTTGTTTTGCTCTGCAAGTTAGGGTTTTTCTTTGTAGCCTTGGCTGTCCAGGAACTAGCTCTATAGACCAGTCTGGCCTCAAACTCACAGAGATCATGTGCCTCTGCCTCTGGACTGTTGGGATTAAAGTGTGTGTCACCACCGCCCAACTCCACCGATCACCCTTTGCCTCCTCAGGTTTCAAAATTGCTTTCCAGTGCTTTACTCAGGGGTCTCTAACAAACTGTGGGATCTGGCAGATCCTCTCTGGTGTCCAGAAGTGTAAACACCAAATATCTTGATCACTTTTCAGGGGTATAAATCACCCCTGTTTCATTCCTTTCCCCTTGCCTCATCTTTTCTCATCTCTTAAACAGTAGGTACTGATGCTGGCGGTTGCTCTGAGGATTAAAAGTATGATTCCAAGAGATACAGCAGTTAGCCCAGGCTCGAGATAGGCAAGCAGGTGATAAACCATTGCTCTTCTTTTCAGTAGCTCGGGATGAAAGCCAAATTCAAGAAGGTAATGGAGAAGCTCTTCTGCTCACCTGCAACATTGTGTAGGAGAGATGTATTTCCCCATTGCACAGGACAGATGAAGTTAGTCATAAACACAACAGTGTGTGGATCATGTGGTCTTGACTGGGGCACCACTATCCCTGTTAGTGTTTGCCAAGTACTGGGTTATCCTCTATGTGCTGTTGTCAAGGTCACTTGGCACAATCGGTTGACTTGAAACAGCTATTAAAACCTTCTTGCCAAGTATCGGCCTCTTCCACCTAACATGTGGATGCCTGAGTAGCCAGATGGATGTGAAGTATCCTGAGGAACATTTTTCCAGGCCAGGGAGGAGATGTAAACTTGTCAAGCTCAAACTAGAGGGTGGCCATGGTGGAACTGCTAGGCAGCTCCTCCTATGTGTCTGCCACATTCTGGTCTATGAAGATCCTCCCCGCCGGGCGGTGGTGGCGCACGCCTTTAATCCCAGCACTTGGGAGGCAGAGGCAGGCGGATTTCTGAGTTCGAGGCCAGCCTGGTCTACCAAGTGAGTTCCAGGACAGCCAGAACTACACAGAGAAACCCTGTCTTGAAAAACCAAAAAAAAAAAAAAAAAAGATCCTCCCCTGGGGAGGAGCATCTCTTCTCCTTCAAAGCTCACTCAGCTTCTTATCTGGGTATGTCTTTTACCAGGTCACCAAAATTCAGGAGGGGAGCAAAGACTCAAAGGGGCCTTTGACCTCAGTAGGACACACCAATTTCTACATTGGCTTCTGACCTCACCTCTGGAGATAAGATATAGACAGTGAAGGAACATGATATTTGTTGGGAATGTGGGAGTCTAGGGAAGCAGAAGGGGAGCAAGTCAGGTGCTAGGCAGTGATGACAGAGCAGATTTTATTTGCAAGAGAAAGATTGCTAGCACTTCGGGGTCAGCAGTGCAGCTTTATTCCAAATAGGTTTAAATTGCTTTTCACTGGAATCGAACTGAGACTTCCATTTATACACAAAAATGCCCCCTTGGTGGGTATACCAACACACACCTTTAATCCCAGCATTTGAGAGGCAGAGGCGGGTGGATCTCTGTGAGTTCCAGGACAGTCTAGTCTACACAGTGAGTTCCAGCACAGCAAGAGCTACATAAAGAGACCCTGTCTCAAAAACAAACATCCACAAACACCCCAAATCTCCTGTATGTTCTGGGGAGATGTCTCAGTGTGCAAAGTGCTTACTGAGCAAACACAAGAACTAGAATTTGGGTCCCTAGCAACCAGGTGAAAAACCAGCTCAGTGGCAAACACCCGAAATACTGGTGCTGAGGGGTTGGAGGTGGAGACAGAGCCCTTATTGGAAGAAGTGGAAACAGCTTGATCCCCAAGCTCGTTGAGCAGCCTGACTAAATCCATGAGCTCCTCAAATAGAAGAGGAGAGTCAGAGGGAGTCAGCTGCTGTCAACTTCTGGTCTCCATGTGGACTGGTGCACATTCATGAACATGTGCACCAGTATAAACCACATACATGTGCACATACCTTATGTATCTCCTAACTTTCTGCATCCTATATTCCATCTTGGTATTTGCCAGACTAGGAAACAAGGACCAGAATGCTATTTGTAGGAGAAAGAGTGGTATTGTCGTGAAGAAAGGGGGTAGAAAGGAGACACCTCTGTCTTACCAGGCCCTCCAATGCCCAAGGGGCCAGGAGGGAGTCTCTTGGGGGCTGGCGGTGGGGTTTTGAAGAGCTCACTTCCTTCTCTGGCCCTTCAGACACAGTTATTCCACTCTGCCTTAAGCATCCAAGTTTCAGCCTCACTGGCCTCCTCTTCATCTCAAAAACCTTATGACAGACTAAATCTCGTTCTGAAACCCTGCACCCATTGGTTCTCCCTGTCCGATTTCCATCCACTCCACCCACAGACCCTCATCTCTCAATTTTAACTTACTTTCTTTTGTTTTACAGTTTTAAGTACCTTGTACCTTTTCTTTCTCGTCACTTAACATAATTCCCGTTTATTCTTCCAGAAGGTATTTAAAATTTTTAACTGAAATGATTGCATACATTTCCTTTGAGCCTAGTGTGATACTTTGATGTGTATGCAATGTTCAGTGATGAAATTAGGAAAATTGTTATCTCCTTTACCACAAGTATTTATCACTTCTTTGTGTTTGTAACATATAGAACTCTCTCTCTCCTGGTTATTGGAAATACGTAATAAATTCTTGCTATTTGCTTATTTTCACTGAATGGATGGGTGAAGATAGATATAATTTTTACACATACACCTACATTACACATATACATGCACAGATACATATATATACAGAAAGACTAGTAGGTTGTTTGCAATTTGAAAAAATAGCCTAGAATAGTGGCAGGAACCCATAGTCTCAGACCATGGGAAGGAAGAGGTGGGAGATGCTTGAATCCAGAAGTTTGAGATCAGTCTAGGTGACATAGGTACACACACACACACACACACACACACACACACACACACGGCAGGGGGAGGGGTGGAGAGAAGGGAAGGAAGGAGAGAAAGAGGAGAAAATTCTCCTATAGGCAGTCTTAGAGACCTGCAGTAGATATAACACAGTTTTAAAGGACCTCCCATGAGCTGCTTTAAAGATGTTGGCCATAACTGTCCTGTGGAACATTAATGAAGGTCAAAGATACACATTACAGACCCACATCAGGTACAATCCTCATGAAACCCAGACTGATCTAGACAAGAATGCATAAGCCGACCTCAAAGCTAACACTCAGTAAAGCTTCTATGAGATTTTTAACAGCCAGGCACTGTGACATGCATGATTCAAAATGCACTCCAACTGCTACCATGCATTACTCCTCCTTATATAAACCAACTGCCAACCTTAGTATAACATGGGAGAAAGGTGAATTTGCCGTGACACACAGGAAAGGAATGTAGAACCTGGCCAGTACACTTCACACTATATCGTTGGACGCATAGGAACAGTAGTGGTTGGATTCCTCAGGACTGGAGAGAATACTCCCATCAATGTTGAGACAACACCATGGGTTAATTCGAGGTCTGGAAGAGGTCCCTCTCCTAGGTGCCCTGTGCTTTTTGACTCTACAACAGGACAATAATAGAGTGTAAATTCTTTGATACAGCCTATCTGAAAGCTTGCGTCTACAGATGCAATCAGGTAGCTGAGAATAGTCCCCTATTTGTGGAGGGCCAGACACACAGTAGGAGAGCCGGACATTAGTTCATGTGCTACATGCAGTCAGTAATTCTCTTGAGCATACAATTATTTCTCTCTGGATCATTCTGAAGTTTAGCAAATTTCAAAAGGAACACTCTTCCCTAACAAATTGGCACACCTATACTTTGGCTGAAATTCTCTTTTTTGTGGTTTATTGGAAATTATTCGGTCAGGATAAAGCAAGAGACTCCCTATAGTCTTTCTCAATCCTTAAAAAAAAAAAAAACTCAGGCATACTGACATATTAGTTATAGTTACTTGGTCAGATTTCTGCCACTGGACCCAAAAAATAAGAAATAAGAATAAAATGTGATTGTGTCCTCACTTTGCTAAGGTGCTAGCATGCTCAGAGAATGTCCTGCCAACTGCCCACTGTACAATGATGGCACTGAGGGAGGCTCTGAGAGTTGAGCAACTTGGCTAACACCAGTGAGTCCTGACACCCAAGACAGTTTCTTTCTATTTACCTAGTACTAGCTTAGTTTGCACTGAGAATTTTAGAAGACTGTCCAGTGGGTCAACTATTCAAGAACTGTAACCATCTAATAAATGCTAGGATGCTCTTAAACCCATGTGGCCATGTGCTACTCTCTGTCAACAGCAGCTGAGAAACAAGTGTGTGCCATCTAGAAAGGTCCTGAGATTTCAGGATTATTGTCATTAACTTATTACTAAGTGGTCACCACACTGAATGATGTAAGTTTATCTAATACCAATTGATCAACCCGCTACTGTGTGTCAGGCACTGGTCTAAGCCATGGAATTATAACAGTAAATAAAAGAGCTAAAAGAAAAATCCACGAGTTTAGAGCCTAGTGAGGGGAGTCATTCAATAAAGAAGAAAATTGGTTTCACGGGGAGCAGATGTAGATAAATGCTCTGTGGAAGTCAGGAGTGAAGGATGCAGAAACCAGGTGGGGAGGACGATTATGTGACTGTACGTTGGGTGATCATGGATGAAACTAGTAACATAGTCTCCCTAGAGCCAAGTCTTGAGGTAGGTGCTTTCAATCAGCCATGGGCTACTGGGGGGATGAGTGTTCCAGGTACAAGGACCCCATTATAACAGATAGATGGCCTGTGGACTAGAGGATTATGGGCTAGAGACACTCAGTTAGATAGTCCACAACATAACCTTTTACCTTGAGTAGACGGGATAAATCTAGTTAATATATATGCCTACAATTTTAACATTTAGCCTGCTGTTACTGGGAAGGAAATCGATAATTGAGTCTTGGACTATGGCTTAAGCAGAAAGTCATTTTTAATCACATTTTCATTAGGAAAAGGTTTAACTTATTAATTAATAATTCACTGGCTATGAGATATTACATCAGACATGGACCCAAACCAATTCCTTTCTGTTTTAGAGGCATTTGTCTTCATTGTGCGTTACATGGGGCAAAGGTGAAGGAGCGCAGGTCACCATTCTGTTCCAGAGCACAGTGCACACGGCTTGGTTTCGCCCATCCCTGTGGAGCTCAGCCCAGAAATTTCGATTCAGAGAACTGTGTTTGTGCGCCTTCTGCTTTATACCACTTGGGTTTGGCAGAATTCAGCTTCAGGAAAAATATCACTATGTTTGTGACCGGGTGATAGATCACTGCTGCTTTTCAAGATAATCACAATGCTGGGTAAAATTAAATATCTTTGATTTAATCTTTTAGCATACAACAAGGCCCCTAGTCTTCTTAGTGAACACCTAGTCCCACTCTAGGTATTGGGGATGCCATAGCGAACAGGATAAGATTGGCACCAGCTCCTGCAGCGTTTCTCTCACTGCAGGCAACAAGCAGGTCTGTCAGAATGTATGATAAACCATTCAAGATCAGGATTAGTGAGGCAAATGACCAGGGCTATATAGAGGCAGAGAGCAATGGGCCCTTCATATACCTGGGGCATCAGGGTGCATATCTTAGAGGAGGCAACTTTAAGCAAAGGCATTCCAGGGTGCCCAGGCAGGAGAAGAGCTTGCCCTGTGGTAGTGTGTCTCATGTGATGTGCTGTTGTGTCTAGAGTTACAGGAGGGCCAGGAGGATGGCCACTGGTCAGTCAAAACAGCAAGGGTGGGTAATGTCCTTTGGTCATCTGATCAGATGGATGCCAAATTGTCTGCCAGAGCTAAGGGTATTTTCCTTTGTCCTTTGAGAGCAGGATAACACTTATTTTGAGTTACATGAATTGGGTGTAATTGCATATAATAAAGTTCATGATGACTATGCTGAAATTTAACATGGACAGTTATGTATCGGCCACCACAACCGAGACAAGAATGATCCTGCCATCACTGACTCTTCTCTTTCCCCAAGCTGCTGGTAACTCACTTGTTTTCTGGCTCTGGAGTAGTTGCTGTTTACAAGAACCTTATGTAATGAAGTCATATACTACATAATGCTATCTGCATTTTTTGTTTGTTTAAGACCGACTCTCATTATGTAACTGGGTTGGCCTCAAACTCATGATACTCTTGCCTCATCCCTCCAAGTGCTGAAATTACAGCCATGCCTCACCACACCTGGCTACACAATGCTTTTACAGTATCTGGGTTGGTTTCTACCCCCCACAGAAAACAGTGCATTAGAGGTTCGTGTATACTGTGTATATCTATAGATTACTTTTTTTTATTACTGAGTAGTATTCCACTGTGTGTCTATATCACAGTTTGTACCAGTCATGGTACAAGCTGAATTTCATGGTATTGTTTATGGGCTTTGATGAATAAAGCTATTGTCAATGTTGCCATGCATGGTGTGTATGCGTGTGTGTGTGTGAATATAGTGTATTTGCACATGTGTCTATAGTGTGTATGTGTGTGTGTGTTAGCATGTCTGTGTGTGTATGTCTGTGTGTGTGTATGTATGCTCCAGAACATACATTTTGGTTTTGTAGGCTAAGTACTTAGAAATTGGATTGCTGATCATATGATATTACATATTTAATTTTATAAAAAAAATGCCAAACTATCTTCAATAATACTACGCATCATTTACAGTCCCATTATCAATGCATGAAAATTCCAATTAGCAGATAGCAAAAATATAAAGCATTAAGCTCCCCTTTCTCTTCTATATTGATTTACTGAGTTTATAACAACTTAAGAATAGAATCCTTTGCTGTCTGGATATAAGTAGTGAATATAATACCAATAATCACAGTAGGAGGAATTATAACTGGAACATACATAGCAGGAGAACAGGAGGGGTGATACAACATCTTATATTTCTCCCTCGGGCCAGCCCCAGACAAGTCTTGTCCAGGTTGTGACCTCGCAGGTATTAGCACCTGTTCTGATGTCTTCAGTGGTGAACAGACAAAGCTACAGGCTGTGCACAGATGGGCTTGGGAGTCAGGAGGATGGAACATGGGTCTCACTTCTGCCAACTTTAACAGGGTCATGGGGTGGGGCTAAGTTTGGTCACCTTTTAAATGTTCTTCTGGAAGATTAGTTCATGATTCAGTGAGGTAGGACTTGCAGTGATTGCTACAAGCCTGAGAGCTGGAATTGGCGGCCTGTGCTGCTTCCTTGGCAAGTTCTCTATCTCCAATGAGCAGATTACACAAACTCAGCTGCTGAGAGAAGGGTGCATTTATGGTCTTACAATTTTTGCATGTCAGAGTCTGATAGATCTGGCAGCACTAGAACCAACAGGCTGAAAGAGCTATGGTCCTTCTTGGAGTCTCAGGGTAGATCCATTCTTTCCTGCTTTTTCCAGCTTCTAGAAGCCCCTACATTTCTTGGTTTGTGGTCCCTTTCATCTTCATAGACAGCCACAGTAGGCTGTGTCTTCGCCTGATGTGTCTTTCTGACCCATTTTTTTTCCTGTCTTCAATTTATTCTTAAAGATTAATTTAATTGGGCCCCTTTTAACAATTCTAGATAATCTCACGTCAGTCACTTCTGTCCATCTGTAAAGTTACACACATACACACTCACACACACTCACATATACACCCCTATATCTATCTATATGGTAGTCAAAAAAGAATGGAAGGCAGGCATGGTGGTGTACAGCTGTAATTCCAGCACTTGAAAGACAGAGGCAGGAAGGTTGAAACTAGAGGCCAGCCTGGGCTATAATGGTAAGACAAGAGGTGAGGGAAAGTGGTGGTAGCAAATACCCATAATTAATTAGTCTTTTGCTCAATAACTTTTACTAGAAAATGTTCAAATAAGGGAAAATGCATTATATTTCTGATCTAATCCAATCATAGAAACACTTGACATATTCACTAAAAATTAATGTTTAAAAGACAAACTAATTGGTCACTTAAGCTATGCAAAACTTACGAGTGAGTTAATTTGTTTTCTGTCCCTCTTCCCATAGGAAGACAGAAACAAAGGTCTTGAAGTAACCTGTCATGGCTCAGGCTGAGCCACACATATTCTCTTGCTGGTAGCATTTCTGTACACACCTCTCTCTCTACACACAGCTCTCTCTCTGTACAACCTTGTGCTACTTTTTAACAGTGTGAAAAAAAATTGTGGGACATTCCATTAGTGTTAGGTGTGAGAAGTCTTGGTCAGCCACGGTTAGAGAATGGAGATCCCTAGCTGCCGAAACCAGAGAAGACTCCAGGAGTGTGAGCGACACTCATTAACATCAGACAACGTGTTAGGTTGCCTTTCGCTCTGACCTCATCAGGCATCGTGTTAGGTTGCCTTTTTCTGATGTCATCAGACAATGTGTTAGGTTGTCTTTCGCTCTGACCTCATCAGACAACGTGTTAGGTTGCCTTTCGCTCTGACATCATCAGACAATGTGTTAGGTTGCCTTTTTCTGATGTCATCAGACAATGTGTTAAGTTGTCTTTCGCTCTGAACTCATCAGGCATCGCGTTAGGTTGCCTTTTTCTCTGACCTTGGTAGCCAAGCAGGAGTTGCATCTTGTAGACTGTCACAGCAGCTGCTCACAGACAAATAAGAGAGGGAGAGAAGTAAGGTACTATTTCTGGGAAGGGCAGGAGGGCACACATGAACTCAGAATAATCTCACATCGGAGCCAAACCATCGGAAACATGTATTTTTTTCCCTCTCGTGCCATTTCTATAGGCTGAAGAGTAATATTAAAGGTTTTGTTTCCTGATCCTTCCTCTAGTCTGTACCTTGGGTGATTTTTCTAAGAATGATGCATTTAAATTTATGTTTTCCCCATGCCCTCTGCACCGATGAACCTAAATTTGTGTTCCGGCTGACTAGAGAGGAGTTGTTTTCTGTAGTTAAAGAACTGAGTGAAAATTTGAAGTTAAATGAATATTATCAGAAATGCTTCTCACTCACCCACACACTGTTTGTCCTGTATGGCATGTCAGGTCTGTCTTCAACCTTGTCCAGAGTGCCTGTGGATCATAATCATCTAATATATATAACCTTTATATAACCCTTTGCATTGCATTGCTGTAGATAAATACAACTTTATTCTGTTTACATATAAGGCTAAATTTGGACTGACTTGATACAAATGCTTCTCATGCACAGGTCTATGAGAGCCTCAGGTCTTCCACAGATAGTCCCCAGCCCTAGGGTACATCTGTGGGCTGTGACACTCCATGCGTGTCAAAATATTGCCCTGGAAGATGTGACCATGCTATTACTGAAGGCATCACTGGGCAAGGAAAGATGCTGGACTAGGGACGGAGAGATCAGCTGGCTCCCAGTGTTTCCTCCCTGAGATTCCCACCTTAAGGTTATCCCAGAACCTAGCCTTAATTCCAGTTGATGACTAACAAGATGTCCTCATGGGGAATGACATTCCCGTCAGAAATCACCCTCCAAGGAACTGGAATATGTAACTTTGTCACCTTTCAGTCACTTCCCTCCAACTTCTGCCTGACCTCTCCAGTGTGGGCAGGGCAGTGGAACAGGCGTGGATCCAATGGACTTTGATGTGGGTGAGGTTTATGCTCGGAGATTCAGTTATTACTCATTTAATTGATGTCAAACTGGAACTAAGGCTCGAAAGGCTGGGAGGGGGAAGATGTTGAGGAAGAAAGAGTATAAGGATGCACTTTCAAGATAACAGAGTCTGTGTCCTCAACATTCAATGTGTTCTACTTTAAGTTATGGAGTCATTAGTGAATTCATACATTTGTTCTTCCAAGTGATGCTTTGGGGTACCAACTTAGTAAGGTCAGATCAAGGATGGAACTTCCCTGGAAACTTATGTGGTAGAGACATAGGTGAGTATGGTAAAGGGATACAGGTGGAAGAAGGAGAAATTTTAGTGGACTTCTCAATGTCTAGAAGAAACCAGTTATGCTAAGTGACAGCTAAGAGAATCCTAGAGACAGGAAAGGGCAAAATGCCAACAAACACACGAACAAATGAGAAACTTGGTTTACAGTAAAAAAGTCAGAAAAAAAACATGTCAGTGGATGAGACACTTTACTCCTGAAATTCAATTTTATTTTGTTTCTAATTGGGATAAAAGTATATGGGAGGTCTTCCCAGATTCCCTAGGTTCTGAGTGCTCCCTTGCAGAGCCATTAATCTCCATTGTTCTGAACACTGTCCATAACGTTTCTATGGTGGCCAGCACAAACCACCCATGAAACAATGCCTCTCCTCCTTCCCTTCCCCAACATCGGCTGCTGATAATCACCATTTGCCTTTGTGTTTCCAGAAATCGGACAACTCTGAGGAGGTGGGCCCATACAGACTGTTCTTTTGGATCTGCCTTACTTTTTATTTTGCATGACATTTTTTAGGTTCACCAGTGTTGTTTACCATACCAGCCCCCAAATAAACACTAGGCCAGCAAGCCCTCCTGTTTCCACCTCCCAGTGTTGATATTATAGACACAGGCTCCCACAGCCAGCAATTAACGTGGGTGCTTTGGATATAAATTCAGGTCCTTATGCTTGTCCACTTTACTGAATGAGCCATCGTCCAGCCCCAAATAAATGTTTTTTTAAAAATTTCACAATATGAACTACCTTGTCTCTAAATGGCTCCAGTGCACATCACTCAGGCTCAGCCAGAATGTTCCAAAGTGAAAGGATGGCTCTTCTGCTGATGGGATGGAAAAAGGAGGTTGGGGTAGGGAGACTCTGGTCACATGGCTGTGCCAGTGCCTACTAAACTGTGGCTGTATAAATATGCCATCAGCTGAGTTCTCCCGAGGTCATTGCACTGCGTGTTGACAGGACAGAGATTACCATAAGCCCACTTTGTCCTCCACCCTAAGGATAAAAGGCACAGATTGCAATGCACATGTCTACCCATGCCTGTGGTTGGCTTTTCGAGCTGCCTGTCAGCGAACTTTCAAGTGCCCCTCTGATATATTTCTGGTAAATGTGGTTATTTACATAGGAACCAGGTGATTGGTTGGTGTTGCATTGTGAAAGCTCAGCTAAGATTCATTGGTTGGGTAGTCCAAGAGATGAAGACACAAAGAACTCTACTCAGTATCTTAAAATCCTTTAAAATTCATAGAGTGTTAACCCTGGGAGAAAAATGTAGTAATGTAGCTACCCGAAGTATTTTCATTGTAAGCTTTTGTGAGATCTCACAAATGAATTCATTTCTATGAGTCTTAATCACCCTACCCCAACCCAATCCCACCACTAGCATTCTTGCTGCCCAGAGATGATAAGAATCATCCATGCCTACTGCAATGCTGTTATCTGTCATAGGCTATTCCTACCATTAGCAAATGTGGCAAAAGGCCTGGTGGGCAGTGGCAGTGGGAGCCCGCTGAAGTGTGTCATCAGGTTGGTGGGGTGCCTGATTCTAGCCCTGTGCTTATCAACCTTGCTCCAGACATCAACTCCTCTTGAGTTAGGAAACTGGGGACAGTTTTACAGTGAATGGTGTAGTCGTTTGTTCTGTAGGCAGGCATGGTGAGAAATGTAGGGGACTGGAGTAGTGTTAGAAGGAGAAGCTGATCTGAGTCTGAATGATTTCATTCTTTCTTCCTGACCACCATAAGGGCAGAGATGGACCCTCCTCCTTTGTCCTTTCTCCTCTGTGCAGCATTTGTCTCTGTGGCTGCTCCAGGACCTGACCAGTGTTGCTTTCACTACCCGTGATCTATTCTCCTGGTTTCTTGGAACCAAAGAGCCAGAGAACTTAACATGGCTGAAAACTTCCTTTCTGTTTCTGAAGACTTCATCAGATCACCAGCTCCGCATTCACCAGTAGGGCATCATACCTTCACAGGGCTTTGTGACATCTACCAAAAAATCATATATGGCACTGTCTTCTCCTAGGGGTTTGAATTCTAAAAGGATATCTACTTTTAAAAGTTTGTCTCTGTTGTCTAGCACAATGCTCATACAACTGTGAAGATATTATCCTAAGGGTTTTACTTGCATTGGAACAAATATAATTTCCGTGCTCCTGGGCTGGTTTCAGTGCTCCTGGCTGGTTCATTTCCACATGTCTGTGTCTTTATTTTCCTCAGATACAAGAATTTATAGCCTAGGACTGACTTTGTAATAGCCTTAGTGCAGGAAAGATGGCTCTGACTTAAGACACAGAAATGTAGAATGGAAAATGAAGGTTGCCAAGATGAGGCCCAAGCCACATCAACACCTCATTCCAGCACTGGAGAGAAGGTAGTCTCTGGTAAGAGACTTCAGAAATCTGATCTTATCAGTGCCTGTCTTTCTGCCATTTTCCTTCCTGCTCCACCTGTAGCAAAAGACTCATAGTCTCTGCCTTCTTTCTACGAGGGAGGACATGTCTCACCTTGTAAGCCTTGCTGGGGGACTACACTGTACAGAAGTTGAAGAGATGTAGTCCTCTGTTTGCCAGCTAAGATGTAGGCAAGATCTAGGCTTGAGCCTTCAGCTACACAAGCTTGGGTACTGAACTGGGAAGTAGCGATAGCAAGAAGCAGCCCAAAGAAACATTCCTTTTGATCCTGGCAGGGAAAAGAGAAAGTAGCAGTCTGTGACATCATCATGTTCTCATCAGCATCCTCATATACTGGTACTGTTTTCTTTGATGGAACACTCCAGCTTTCCCAGAAATGCTGTGGTTGCTTACTGTTCCCCCATACCATCTCTCTGTGTAAAATGCTCAGAGTCTGTTGCTGACATTGGCAGTTAAGCCTGTAGCTGGTGGGCATGGCCATTTTATCTGTTCTTCAAAGCTCCTCTTATTATCATCGGCAAAAGCAGTGCCTCCTCCCTGCTCACCCCTAGCTAGTGCCACCGTCCTGGATTCCCTCAGAAGTCCCTGGCCTGGCCCAGCACTGACTATGCTGTTGTGGGTCACAGCTCACTCACTCATTCCCTTTCTAGACTCTGAGACTGTTGAGGACAGAGACGAAGACACTGGTAGCAACAAGCAGTACTAACACTAGTAGTAATGGTAATAATAAAAACGGCATTTGTTAGCACCGACTGTGTGCTGGGAGTTGCCTTATGTTATTTCAATGGTGAAAAGATAATTAATAAATAAATTAGTACATTAATAAACATGTGTGTAGCAGAACATTTTTCCCATAAGTTGAGAGGAGTAAGGAGACGAAGAGGAGGAGTAAGGAGAGGAAGAGAAGAAGGAAGAGGAGGAGCTAGGGAAGAGAACACCAGAGAGAGGGAAACATGGAAGCAGACATGCGCCTGTCTCTAGCAGTCAAAGGTAGTTGATATATCTAGGTTGGGTATTGGGTTACACCTCTGACTGTGTGGGCATCTTATTATTGAGCATTACCAAATGTATAAAGCCTTTGGATAATCTAAGCATTAGAGTCTCATTCCTATCGGGCCCGCATGGATGGCGGGATGGTCTGGGCAGAGCCCAGACTGGCAGAGCCATCTCCCATGCTGGCGTCTCGTGGGTGGCAGGGCTGGTATTTCTAGCTGGCCATTTCTAGCTGCAGCGTGCACATGGCCTCCATGGAATATGGTGACTGAGCTAGGCAGAGCCGCCGCAACTTAGATAGTCAGCTTGACCAGTGGCCATTTTTAAATATCTCCCACTACACAAATGTATATGTATAGAAAGCTCACGAAAGTCATCAACTCTTCTTCAGGTCTGACACTCTGTTGGTGGTGCTGAGATGAATGGTGTGGCATGAGTAAAAACGGGTACTATCTCACTTTATCAATTCATTCTTCCAACAGTTTGGTTGTAGAACCCTTGCCTGTCAGGCACAAGGCTCCAGGTTCCAGGCTTGGCACTACACACACACACACACACACACACACACACACACACAAGTACACACATACACCACACACACATATACACACATGCACACACTCACACACACACATACACAACCCACACACACAGAAACACATACAAACACACACACACAACACCCCCTAAACTATTCACCTCTTCCTTTTCCTCATCTTCTCCATTTCCCTTTTCCTTCTTTTTTCCTCTTCCCTGTCTTTCTTCCCTTTTCCTTCCTTCCTCCTCTCCCAGCCTCGTGTTCTGCTATTACACCAAATACTTTCTTTTAGAAGAAGATGAATAGCTACAGAATCAGTAGCTAGTAAGTTCATGTTGCCTTTCAAAAGGAGCGCAGTAAGGTGTGCAGCATTTCCAGAAGGAATCAAGGCTGTGCTGTGAATAGGCTCGCAGTAGCCTACACTTATTTTAAGGGTTGGGGCATAGTGAGACCCTCCTTGTCTAGACAGCTCAGGAAGTAGCCTGGTTCTCTCTCCATCCTCTCCTGGCTGTTTGGTTGCTTTTTTCTCTGGGAAGTATTTTCTGGTCTCCTAGCCTACAGAGGTACCTTTGGAGCATGAACAATCACATCCCTGGAGTAAACTCATGGAGAGAAGAGGCAGCTTCTCCTGGGCACTTCTTCTTCTGTTCCCCATCGCTCCTCTCTTGCCTACTGGCTGAGCGATTACAAACATAACACACAACGTACCCTACTCCTGTTCGGAGTCAACCCTTTCCAACAGTGTGTATGATATTCCTGCAGAGGTGAAGGTAAAGTGGATCAGAGAGAACACTATCTTAAAAATAAAACATGAAGCTGGGCAGTGGTGGCACATGCCTTTAATCCCAGCACTTTAATCCCAGAGGCAGGCAGATTTCAAAGTTCGAGGCCAGCTTGATCTACAGAGTGAGTTCTAGGACAGCCAGGGCTACACAGAGAAACCCTGTCTCGAAAAAAAACCTAAATAATAATAATAAAACATGAATGGCCAAATGTGTAGCTCAGTTTATGCTTGGCATCCACAGAGCCCAAGGTGCAGCTCCTGCACTGTATAAACTGTCATGGTGGTGTACGCTTGCAATCTCACTACTCAGGAGGTCTCAGAAACTCAAGGTTATCCTTGGCTGTATTAGGAGTTCCAGGCTATTTGTGGCTAGGAGTGCCATCTCAAAACAAATCAAAACCAAACCAAACGAAACTACAGCAAATAAAAGTAGAGCTCCAGATGTAGCTCAGGGGTAGTACGCCTGCTGGGCACTCACAAGGCTCTGATTTGATCTTCAGTACTAGGAAATAACAAAACCAAAATGTAAACAGGAAGTGAGGTAGAGTGGGGGTGGGACAACAGAGAACATGGAAAGCGTTATCAGCTGTTCTTCAGGTCTGACCTGTTGGTGGTCCGGAGAGGGAGGGGTGTGTATGACGGAAGACAGGTTAGCTATTTTGACACAAACAAGGTTTTGAACAGCTAGAAGAACGGAACACTTCATTAAGATGCACTCCTTCATGTCCTGAGAACAGACCTGTATTTACAAGGGGGCTGGACTGGCTGGAAAAGCAGCTGTCAGATGATCAGAATGATAATCTCAGAGCTCGGCGCCAGGTATCTTTCACATGAGCCTTAATGTTCCAGCATAAGGGAGCATGTCTGGGAGGAAAAGCTGAAGGCCAGAGGAAAGCAGGGATTTGCAGTAGTTTGCTCTGCTTAGACACTCAGCATAGTTTGTGAGTTGATTTTCTAATGCTTCCCACCTCTAGGCCATAAAGTTCAGAAGAGCGGCATGGCGTGACCTTGACCAGGTATTCATTCACATGGCGACGAGCCCTTTTCTGTCCTTTTTATTAACTGATATTCGAGCTCTTTAGGTGTCACTTGAGAGCATCTAGATGTGTGTGTGTGCGTGTGTGTGTGTGTGTGTGCACGAGCACGCTTATTGCTTTCTGTTCTGCAGCGCAAAGTAGAGGCAAGGTGAACCACAAGCTTATGTTGGCTAATGGTTCATGATGTGGCTTAAGGCTAAGCAGTTCCCTGGGTTCTGTCCTCAAGCTCACTTATGCTGTGCAGATTAGGCACTGACCCAGTTTGTGTTTTGTAGAGAGTTTTGAACTTTTGTGTCTTTTCTCAGACTCACACTAATAAAATTGGTAAAGTAGAATCTTGTTATAAATTAATCCCAAAGTTCGTTTCTTTGAGCATCGTTTTTCTTTTTGTTCTTACGGTATCATGAAAGAATTACATTTGAGCATTTCTTACTATCTGAGCTGCTACCATCCTGGTCAAGTCTCTATAGCTGTACAGTGACTGCCAAGGAAGGTTCCAGACACATCTTCCTGTCTCCATTGTTTTTGTGCCTTACTTTGTAGCCCAGGCTAGCCTGGACTTCTCCATTCTCTAGAGTGCTGAGATTACAGGCATGAATTATCAGGTCATTCTTTCCTACTTTGAATTGTTTTTGTCATCTCCTCCTCTTCCTTCCCCCTCCCCCCTCCCCCCTTCTCTTCCTTCTCCTCCTCCTCCTTCTCCTCCTCCTCCCTCTCCTCCTCCTCCTTTTAGTTAGGGTCTTGTGTATTCCAGACTGGTCTCAGTATATAGCTGAGGATGCCTTTTTGAACTTCTGCTCCTCCTGACTCCGCCTCCCAAGTCCTAGGCTTACAGACATGGGCCACAATGCTGGATTTATGTTGTGCTAGAGTTTTGGGCCCAGGACTTTAAGCATGCTAGGCAAACTGTCTACTAAGTGAGCTACATACCCAGCTCCCTCTGCCTGTGTCTTACGACACCTCCCTGTGTCTCGAACAGTCAGTCCATCCACCAGACAGCAGAGAAACTTTTATAAGGCAAAGGTCAGATTATATAACTTTCTGATCTAAACCCCTTAAAGTTTCCCCATTATAAACAGCTCAGAACTCATTCTCCAGCTCTGGCCTATCAAACCTACCTTACTGGGCTCCTTGTCTGGACCTTCTGAGTGACTTGCTTCTGGTGGAAGTCACTCTAGTTCCTTTAGCCTTCTCTCTGTCTCTTGCACACACTAATCTTGGCTCTGTTGGCCTTGGCACTTGCTGTTCCTTCTGTTGTCTTTTGGCCCAGATCTTGGCATGCTTGGTCTTACCCATCATCTGGATTTCATTCCTCATCTCTTCTTGGGAGAGCCTTTAACAAGCCATTCTAGGTAAGCCAGTTCTCTCAGCCCCCCCTCTACTCTCTACCATCTACCATAGCTTACCATAGCTGTCCCAATTCTTGAAATTAAATGGAAAAACATCTATGTGCTTATCACCCCATCTGCTCCTCTCCAGGTCCTTCATCCCTACACTGTGATATCTACTCATTAAAGGCTGGACTCAAGTTCTTCTAATGACTGCTGTAGCCTCAGTACCTGGGACAGTGTCAAGTCTAATAAATAGTTATTGATTAACTGACAACAAAGTTAGCACTCAGTAAAATTGATGAGATTAATGCATTAATGATTGGGGAAACCTACAAAGGACTCTCAGTTGCATTCTGCTGAGTAAAGACCACACACAGTGTAAAATTCCACTTGTGTGGTGTTCTGAGAAAGGCAAAATTACTGGACCTCACCAAGCAGTTGTTACCAGGCTGGTAGGGTTAACTATAATCATCCAAAGGGATGGCAAGAGGGAACCCTTTGGTGATGGAGCTATGTCTTAGGGTTCATTTTGTTTAGGACTTTTGTAAACGGGATTGAACACAGGCCACGTGCTAAGCAAGCACCCCACAGCTTAGCTATATCCTCAACCCTGTACCTCATTTTGATGGCTATTTCCTGACTGTACGTCTGTGAAAAAAAATCATAGGAACAGTTCATTAACAGTATAAAATTTCATGTATAAATTATATCTCATAAACCTGATTTGATTTGATTGTCAAAGACTTTCACTGCCCCTGGAATAGGCACCCAGTGGTTTATAGAAAAGGTTTCCTGTTGAGCCAAGGGTGATCAGCCCCATGTACACACTTTCTGAGGGTGGAAGCTATGGGTGCTGGGAAAGGACGGACGTTGGTTGGCACTCACGATGGGTCTAAGCTGTAAGCAAGCAAGACCAGCTCTGGTGATCCTGTTTACCTCTTGACTACACCCAAGACCTCAAGAGAAGAAGGCCATCCGTCTGGGATCTTCACAGCAGGCAGGGATGGAACACTCCAACAGCAGTGTGATACAGGAGACAAAACCAAGGGACTCCTAGGAGGACTGCTGCCCAAACCTACACATGTCCTCTGTGCTGTGTGACCTCATGGAACGTCTCTGACACTCAGCACTCTCATACTTAGTTCGCACAGTTCAGACTATAAGAATTTAAGAAAGTTATTATGTATAGTGTCTAAAAGGTGCATAATTTACCTAGGTCTTCATGCTGGAAATCAAGGTATGAATGTAAGTCTTGTGTCTTTTTTCTTCTATTTTTATTCGGTTGGTTGGTTGATTGATTGGTTTTTGCTATCGTTGTTTGGCTTTTTTTGGTTTTGCTTATGATCTCAGACAACTCAAGCTGGCCCTAGACTTGACATTCAGCTAATGATGACACTGAATTCCTGATTTCAACTTCTCAAGCGCTTGGGTTATGGGTATATACTGTTGTTTCTGGCTCAATGATCCTGTCAGTTTCATCTCAGACATATATCCTATCCATTTCTGCTCTGTGCTTGCATAAATCTTCCAGGTGGCAATTCAACCTTCCTTATGGTCTATCTCCCTGAGTCTGTATACCATAATGGCAAAGTGTGGCAACCTTGGGGTCAAGTCTTCTACATCTTGGCTTTAATTTTTAATAGCCATACAACTCAACAGAGTTGCCTAATCTGTGTGCTTACTTCCTTGTGTGTAAAGCAGAAGTGATAAGAGCTCCTGCCTAGAGAGCTGTGGCAAAGATTAAATGATTTATTATACATGAACACTGAGAACAATGGTAAGGTCATGGCAAGCATTAGCCAATGAGTGCTAAATAGACCCACCGCTTGGCTCCAAGAATTCTTTCTAAAATTTAAACACGAACTTTTAGCCCAAGGAAGATAAGCCCTCTGGGCTCACTTCTATCTTGCCTTCAGGCCTCTTTCTCTAGTTGCCTGGCCCAAGTTAGGGTTGGGTACTCCTCTGTGCACCGTATTACACAAAGTCCTTCAACTGCACCAGTTCCTCATGCGGTGATTGTTCATGACAGTTTTCTATACTTGTCTGTGAAATCTTAGAAACATAATTATCTGACCTGTGTACGACTGGTATCTGTTTGTCTAGAAAAAGGGGTTACTGACCAACTGCTGATTAAATTCAGTGCTAAATAGTTGATATCATCCACTGAGTGAAATAGAGACTTGTTTTGTTTTTCTTAAAATCAGAGAGTTCGGTAAAAACCCCAGGTATAAGTTACCACTGTAGCAGCTTTTGTGTCAGAGTAAAAGGGCACAGGTATGGCACTACCCTACCAGCCTCGAGCAGGGATGGAGCACCTAGGGTTGTTTATACAAGCTGATTAAGATTTCAGTTTGATAGCATTCAGGTACCTGAAAGCAAGCAGTTTCAGGCTATGCCATTTGGCACTCTTGAAGTGCAGAAATTGTTATTGGTTGCAAATCTGCTTTAAATTCCGAGTAAACTTTATACCTTGAAAGTTGGAAGATTTGGGAGATTGAGCAGGGAGGATTGCTTCAAGTTCTAGGTCAGTCTGACTTACACAGTGAACAAACAAACAACCACAGAATGATAAAACAGAAATATAAAAAGACCCAAATTATCACCTAGGTCTGGCTATTTCCCCATTTTACAGAAGTCAGGCAAGGCTAGTGGTTTATTGAGTGGCCCCTGAGCTACTTCTCAGCTGGAGGTCAGAACTCAGCATCATTGAGAGCTGGTACTGGCCTTTAGAACTTTAATCAGAAGTGTGAGTGTGTGTGTGTGTGTGTGTGTGTGTGTGTGTGTGTGTAGTGAGAATTTTGATTTATTTAAAAACATAGAAATGTTATGCGAATTATGTTTTTGTTTTAATCCCAGGTGTGGAACGTAGATGATGCTGCTTCAGATTGTCTACAGCAGCTATGATTTGTCTTGTGCTCTGGCAAGGGTGTGATTCTACCAGCTGAAGATAGTTTACATTTGGAATTCTGGGGATTCTTGAGAGATATAAAAATGTCAGAGCCCTCCTAGCTGCTGCTGCTGCCTCCTGCTGCCTCCTGCTGCCTCCTGCTGCCTCCTGCTGCCTCCTGCTGCCTCCTGCTGCCTCCTGCTGC
>NW_021604633.1:6256410-6278047 GCF_004785775.1 Grammomys surdaster | reverse complement strand
CTGCTGCCTCCTGCTGCCTCCTGCTGCCTCCTGCTGCCTCCTGCTGCTCCCTGCTGCTCCTTGCTGAGGCTTTTGCTGGTTGCTGATTGTAGGTTGCTGGTTGTTGGTTGTTGGTTGTTGGTTGCTGGCTGTTGGCTGCTGGCTGGAGATATCCTGACAAGGAAGATTAGACTTGCCCCAAGAAATTCAACGCCCCTAATCAGCAGGAAGTAGTCTAAAGAGATATATGTCCCCTTTCCCCTCTAACCTTCTTTCTTACCTATCTAGTGTTGAGGGGTTGGAAGAGATTGGGGTAGAAAAGGGTGGTAGGTATAAGAACTCAATAAAGTAAAAAGTAGCCAAAAATTCCAAATTCCAGTTGTGTGTGTGTGTGTGTGTGTGTTTAAGAGAAAAGAGGTATCATGATAATACCCTGATGTCAGATGCTTAATGCAGCACTTTGGTTATTTGTAGTAATTATATCAGAGTTTCAAAACTGTCGGGAGGCCTCTTTCCTGTTAGGTGTGGCAGGGATAATTTGAAAGTACTGTCAGTCGCTTAAACTAACAAGACGGTTTGAGAAGTTTGACTGCTCTCTTCTGTCTTTTACCACTAGAATTGACACACTATCTGTCAGGTGTCCATTCTTAATGCTCCGATTCTAGCGGGTCTGTGACAAAGCACACAGATCTAGTCATTAGCTGGGATCAAGATTCCTGAATCTTGGAAAGTATCCACCAATAAAGTCAAAACATGAAACAGAGCAGGCTCCATTAGATGGAGAAACAGTTTCAAATGATTTTCACTTTCTCCAATAAAACAGAGTTTTGCATACATCAACAACTGAATAATTCTGTATGCAGGATGTTCAATGGATAGCAAGAAACAGACTCTCGCTCATAGGGTTCTAAAGGATTAGGTGACACTTCAATAACCTGTGTGTATAATTAACACTCACTCAAGTAATGTACATTAGGCAGTATGTTAATCCAAAGTTGAAATAGGAAATTGACCTTTGCAGGAGACTGCATAAACAGGGTGGACCTGGAAGAGCCCTGAGTCCACAATGTACTTTTTGCCGTGAATGTGTTCCTCTCATTTACAAAACGAAATATACTAATGTGCTGGCTTGGTTCTGGGTTAGAATGAGGTAAACGTACATGGAAGTGCTTTGGAAACTGAAAAGTATTGTCCTAACAGTAATCCGTTAATTATTATTTTAATTGCTTGTGATAGAATAGTGCTCGAGTAAATTAGCCTTGCTTCGAACCAGTAGAAGTCTATAACCTGTCAACATCTAAAACAGTCCAGAGGTGACTCCCAAAGGAATTTACATTTGGGAACAAACAACGGGTACTATTTAACTTGGGACACAAGCACAGGTTAGGTGAGGAAGGCTAGGGTTTTACTGGGGAGAGAGAGTAGCAGGTGTTTGGAAAGACAACTCATTGGTCTTTCTAGTATTATGCAAGAGCAGAATAGCTCTGATTGGCCAGTGGCTGCAGTTACTAGGGGAACTCCTCTTAACATCATGGCAGCCTACTTCATTAGATGAGGCTGTGCACACAGTGCCTCAGCGGCTGTTCTTATGTAAGTGGCTAGCTGCCCTTGTATGATTTGTGTGGTAAACTGTAGTTGGAAAAAAATCTCTTCCCAGGGTTACTGATTTTAGGCAAAATGCTAAGAGCTGCTGTCAGAGTCTGGCAAAGATAATATTTTTAACCTTGACAGCTTTCATAATCCATAGGGAATAATATTTTTAATCTAAAAGATTAATTGTATTTCTTTTTTAGTAAAGTCAAGCTCCAAGCATAGCAGGTGACAACCAAAACCACTCTGAACATACCAAAAAACAAACAAACAAACAAACAAAACACAAACCCAAAAACCAAATGGATATATATTATAATGTAAATTTGTGCAGGTGAGGTACTCTTTGCCTATACCCCTGTGGTGGTACTGACTATAGTCCCATCAGGGAGGAGGGTCAGGGGTTCAAAGCCAGCCTAGACTACACACTAATACATCCTATCTCAAAAGCTGAGGGGCAGGGAGGAGAAAACACTTCCTTTCTAACCTTCAAGCTCTTTCATCCTGTTTTGTCTTTGCCAAGATTGACTGTAAACAGTATCTTGAACACATTGGCTATATAATATGTGTGTGTGGAGGAGGAGGAGGTCTCTTAACTATAGAAGTAGAACCACTAACATTTTCTGGTCAGTAGGTGTCTTCTAGGTGCTTGTAAGCTGGTGACTAGCAGTGCCTAAAAAAGGCAAGACCTGTACAAAGGGAGTGTTCCTAGCAACCTGGAGACATGCCCTGTGATAGCTGTTCCCTCCATCCTTCCATTCAATCTGCATACCCTTCAGTCCAGACTCTTGTTATAGAACCAATCACAAACTCCCACTGAGTCACCTGAGACTCTCACCCCCTCCACCTGAATAGGAGTAGTTGTGGGGTGAGCAGGTTCACCAAGGTTTGTCTTGCCAGCAGTGTTGTCTTCTAACAGCAGTGAAGGGCATCAGCCAGAGTCTTCATGACTGCAAGCTCTCCTGAAGCAGGAGTCATAACCCATGTAGCCAAGGCCACAGTGCTCCTCATAGCTGGAAGGTAGTTACTGCAAGGCTTCTAAGAACTGTTCAGTGCCCGGTTGTCATAATGAGATTCTAGCTTGTCACCTAAACAAAAGTGGATCAGCCACCAGCTCTGCTATCAAAGTGGCCGGGTGCAATGAAAGGGGCTGACAGCTGTCAGTCAAAGAGTCAAGTCTGTCCAGCCCACCCACAACTTAGTAGTTTATTTGGAGCAAAAATAAACATTACATGCTATTTACAATAATTCTGTCATTAACAACCTGCCACAAATATAACGTTAATATTACCAATTGTACTACATCCTCAGCCCCAATATCCTAGGGAAAGCTGGGTCGCTCTGACCTGTCTCCCTTTTAAAAGACAAAAGTCTAACACCAGTTTCCAGGTTATTCCCCAACAAATCTACACTCCCAGGTTACAAGCCTACCCCTGGCACTTCCTAAGAACTACCAATTAGGGGAAAAAAAAAAAAACAGAAGTTAAGTTTATGGTTTGGCTCCCAGCACCAGGCAGTTATGTTAAAGGCCATAAAGGCCCCCCAATCAGATATTTACCAGGCTAGATACCTTCTTCTTGCCTCTATAAATGCTTGCCTAAAACTGGGCTCAGGGCCCCCCACCCCCATTCTCCTATGTCAGAGACACTGGTATGACCCATGCTCGAACTTAAATAAAGATACCCTAATTCGATTGCATCGGAATTGGCTCCTTGGTGGTCTTTTGAGGTTCACGGATGTTTCCTGACACAACAGTACCACTGCATGTATTTTTGTGACTGTGAGATTTAATCTTAGGATGGGACATATCATTTATGCCCCAAACTGCATTCATTTTTCTTACCTCATTAAGAAAAATCATTAAGCATAATTTCCTTACTGGATTCTGCAAACATATGATTATATGAGTATTTTTACTTATCATTTTTAGGTTAAATTTAGCAATTATTTAAATTCTTTGCCTACAATTTTTAATTTCCTTACCTGTAACTTTTAATTTTATTTTAAAATGATGGTTCTTACATGCTTTAACTTCCCTTGTAGCCCACCACTCACCAGGGGTAGTGGGAAAGAAAGGATATGGGGGAAGTGGACCTATTTAGAAAGGTTCTTTGGAGCAACTCCTGTCTGTGTTGTCTGGAAATCAGTAGTTCAGTTCACAGGTTAGCAGGCAGCCACAGCTTGATCCACTCGCAAACACTTCACAGATACACCACAGCAGTCCAGTTTGGTAGAGTCGTGATAGTGAACACAAATCAGCAGAGGTGGCACACAACCTAGCAGAGACAGCTAGGCCCCAGCCGCAGCTCAAGTGAGCAGGAGGGACCTGGAGGGACCTCAGGAAAAGTTCTTGGCTGTGTCTCTCTCAGGGAAGTAAAGATCAGTGAAGACTCAAGACCTACAGTGTTGTACAGCTAGCTGTACCAGCAAGCCAAGTCTCCATCACTCTCTGGAATCCTAGTTATAGCCTCCAACCATCACGTGTCCTCCACATGCCTTGCCTCAGCACTGGTCTTGCCTCAGCACATGCATCCAATCTGTCTGAGTCCTTGGAAGCTGCAACTGCAGTCCACCACCAGAAGATTTTTGGTGCCTTGTAAACTTGGTGACACAGCTCAGCTACACAGTGTAAGGCAGACCAATACATGTGTGTCCTTAGCAAAGAATTCCTCATCTCAGGTCCTTTCTCGTGCTTGCTTTAGCAGAACATCCTCTCTCCTGTGTCCACTTCAGTGAAACGTTCCTTCACGAGTCGGCCTTAGCCTTTCACACCTGTGTCTACTTTAACGCAACGTTCCTTCATGTGTTTGCCCCAGCAACACACCATCCGACCGACTTTCCAAAGAACCCTCAAATTCCCACTTCATTTACCCTTGTTCTCTAATAAACCTTTTCCTTTATTTAAATATTTATAATCTCAATAATTTTTACTTAAATTTTTACTATATATATATTCACTGTGCAGTAGACCACATTACAGAAGAACATGCAGACTTTGATGAGATATTAAAGGACTAGTTCTCGAATTCTGGTTTACTGAGGCTATATCGAATTTGCAGATTTTCAGGGACAGAGCCAGGGATTGGGCTGACTGAAGACAACTGCCTTGTGAGATCTGGCCGGGGCCAGATTCCTGAGGACAGTGACTCTCAATGGGATCAGGATTAGCTCAGGCTGACTGCTGCTGTTGAAAATGCAGTTTAAAAAGATTTTTTAGAAGTTTTTGGCAAAGTAACTGTATGGACTGGGGCTGGCCCAATGGCAGGCAGTTTGTTTTCTATATCCTGAGCCAAACCCATGTTGGACTTTTCTTTGAGCAAAACTCATAAATTTCTAATTTGTTTTGAATACTCTTCAGTTAACGATTGGTTCACAAGAAGAAGAAAAATCCAGGAATCACACTTCTTTTAAACACTGCTGTGCTTGCTCATAAGTGTTTGTGTGTTTAGGTGTGTAATGGGAGAGTAACAAGAATCCTTTGGGGATTAGAGTTTATTGATTCTATTTTAAGAACATATGAACCCTTCAGTAAATACTGAACTATGTTATGGTCTGTCTTATGTAACTTATAATCTCTGACCTTTTCCTGGCTCCTGTGTTTTCTTTCTCCGGTTTAATAAAAGGCAAGTGGAGACAAAGAGATAAATCGTCCCGGTGTTACCCGCATCTCTTCCAGTTAGAGCAGTTTCAAATTAATCTAGTTAGTTAGAGAGAGAGAGAAGGAATATGGGAAGGGGAGTAAGAAGAAGGAAGGGAAGGAGGAAGGGAAAGACGGAGGGAGAGAGAATCTATTTTTATTGTGTGTATATGTGCATGGTGTCATATATGGAGACATGATGGTGTGTGATCAGAGAACAATTTTGTGGAGTCAGTTTTCTCCCAACACCTTTATGTGGCTCCCAGGGACTGAATTCTGCACACGAGCAAGCACCGCAGGAGCCTTTGCCTTCTGAGCCACTTAATCAGCCCCATTATTCAGTAATTATTTATCAAGTATTCTATACCATGCACTGTTCTGTGCTCTGGGCGTACAGCAGACAAGATCCTGACTTTCTGTGAATAATCGGAAGCTTTCTAACTTGATAAAATAAAAGAATACAAACAAATCAGCCAGACAATTGTAGGAGGAGATAAATGACTCGGAAGACAGGATTGATAAAACAAGAAGGGTCGAGTGTGGTGTGCCGCATGCCTGTAACCAAAGGCTCAGGAGGCAGAAGCAGGTGCACCTCTGCGAGTGTAAAGCCAGCCGGTCCACACGGAGAATCCCAAGCCAACCAGGTTACATAGACACCCTGTCTCAAAAGTAATCAAAACAAGCACACAGATAAAATAGGGACATCCCTAGAGCCATCAAAGAAGACCTCCATAGAGATAACATTTGGCCTGAACCCAAATAAGAATAAAGCAAGTTGTCCTCATTTGTTTGTCAACATAATGTTTGTGTGTGTGTGTGTGTCTGTGTGTGTGTGTCTGTGTCTGTGTATGTGTTTGCAAGTGGGAATGAATGGAAGAACAGAGGATAGAGCTGGGGAAGGAGCGGTGCTTCACATGTCAGGAAAGGTACTGGCATCCTTGGGGGTCAGAGTGGGATGGGATGAGCATGTAGCTTGGACAGCACTGGGTGGTGCTGCTGCTGGCCTGTGTTCAGACACACTGACTGGTGCTCTGAAACAGGAGTACCTGCTTCTCCTGCTCTACCTCTTACTAGCTATGCGACAGCCAAGTAAGATGACTGCTCTGACTTCTGCCAAGGACCAGCCTCAGTTTGGAGAGAGGTTACTGAGAGAAGGGGTGTAATCAAACCGTGGGTCCAAGCTGGGGGCCTAGATCCTGCTGAGATTGCTTTCCAAATCAATCTCTCTCTCTCTCTCTCTCTCTCTCTCTCTCTCTCTCTCTCTCTCTCTCTGTGTGTGTGTGTGTGTGTGTGTGTGTATGTTCTGCTCTGCTCTGCTCTAGACAGCTTTTTCTTGCTATTCTAAAAACTCTCTGGTAGAGATATATCTCTCGGCTAGTAAAAATTCTAAAAGCTATCTGGATAGCTCATGGGTTTCCTGACCAAAATCAGAAAAGCTGCTATTAAAAAATAATAATAAAATTATTGGCTCTTCCAACCAAAGTCAGAAATCCGGTTAGAAAAATTGTAAAAGTAATTCTTGGGTTTTCTGATCAAAATGAGAAAGCCAGAAGAAAAAAATCTCAAAGAGCTGTGTTCTCTCTTCAGACAGCCTTCTCTGGATAGCTGCTAGAGAATGTTCAAAAAGAGTTGCTATCTCTCTAAGTAAGTCTTGGGATTTCTGACCTGTTAGAAAAAATTCTAAAAGAGTTGTGTTTGCTGTCCATGGATTTTTCCGACTAAAATCAGAAATCCTGTTAGAAAAAATTCTTGAAGAGCTATTTTCACGCTCCAGAGATTTCTAGATCAGCTCTCCCTAGAGAAAAATTCTAAAGAACTACTCTTACTTTCTGGTAGCACATTTCATGCAGACCAAAAATCCAGCTGTTTTTCTTTACATGTCAATTCAGTTTGTTAATCCAGGTTTCTTTTCGATTATCCTATGACTCAGCATCCTATGACCTGTGACCCCAGCCCCTAAATTCTTAGGAGACAGCAAGCACACATTTTTTTTTTTTTATCATTTAAAAGAATTTGGAGATCTATCTGCCTCTGTTAAGCACAGATGATAAACTAGGTGGGTGGGATCCCATCCTGAAATCACAATTTCCACCACACCAGGGCCTGGACTGGCTGTATCCCAGGCTGACCTTGAACTCAGGAATCTTCCGGCCTTTGTATCTTTCTGACAAGCTGGCTCATTGTGTAGCTGCCTTTGTTCCTATAGATTTGTGAAGTCTAGCATAATTCATATTGCATCCTTATTTTTTGCATAGTTGAGAAATTATATATTTTCAAACTCATGTTTTTAGAGTTCTTTTCCACAGCCTTAAGGGCTGTCCTGAAGGATCTAGACTTTACCATTTTGCTGAGACATTAACCACACCTTTGCCTCCTGGACTCATGCTGTTTCTGATTATCATGGAGTCATTAACGTTAAAAGGAAGAACATTTCTCTTAGAAATGTGAAACTATGTATAATATTACACAAACAATCCTTATGCCCACAACAGCCATCAATACCCGTGGAGGCCCACGCCTGCTCGTCCTGTCCCAGGGACAGAACCTTGTTACTCTGTCCCCACCAAGGCCATGCAGGACTCAGCAGACTTCAACTCTCTGGTCTGTAAGATAGAGAAATAATACTTATAATAAGTAACACATGTATCAAAAAAAGCAACAGGCTTGTTGTGGGGATTAAACAAGTCTCGATGTATCCACTTGAATCTGTGGTATATTTTGTGAGACTTAGTGGTTTGGTAGGGGTTTGTGTATTTCTGATTATATATGTATATATACATATATAATTGTATATATTTGTGTGTATATGTATATATATGCATATATACATATATATGCATGTATGTAGATATATAGTTATAATTTATATGCTATAATTATTATATAATATATTAATACTTGTTTATTAGTAGATTAACATGTTTAATGTTATATTTAAGTATAATTTATATACTTTGTCCTTTGTGAATTGTCTACTTTATTGCCCACCCACCAACTTTGGCTTGTTTTTCTTTAACTCTTCTCTATGTGCCCCTTGAATAGTAACAGTAAACCTCTCTCACATATATTAGTAGATATTTTTTCTGGTCTTCATTTGCCTTTTGATGATGCTTGTGATATTTTTCCTATGTAGCAATCTCAAAGCTTTAGTTATTTTGGTTCTATTTGATTTCAAAGGCTTAGTCCTGCTTACCTAAGGAATGTTTTGCGTATATGTGACTGTGTTTCTTCTAATATTTTGTACATCATTGTGTCTAGATTTTACCCAAATCACATTTTAAAAGAACATTTTTGTAAGTTCCCTTCATATATCTTTCAATGCATAAATGTTTGTGTATTAACATATGATTATAATGTCATGCCAATGAGCTGTTTACATGTATGATAGTCTATGCCTTGGTTTCTTTTTCATTTATCAACATGATAGATATCTTCCCATAAACATAACTTCATATCTATCCTTATAATGTTTGCATAATGTATTTTGTCATAATTTGTAGACACTTAGTCTGCCTTCTCAATTTCATTATCACATCGTATCTTTATAATTTTTTCACAGCAGAGAAAATATCTTGCTAGTATAGATGAGGAAACATCTAGTTGCGGGGTAATTTACATGGTCGTGAAGACACTGATGTCAAACTGTTCTTTAAAAAGGTCAGGGCAATTTGATTATGCCAATAGTGTATGAGAACAGAGTAAATGTTTGTAGTGGAATATTTCCCCGCTATATTAAACTCCGTATTTTGGGAGGAGCTAATGTGGGAGGAGTAAGGAGAAGGAAAAGGAGGAGCTAGGAGGAAGGAGGAGGAGACAGAGGGGAAAATGGCGGTGGATGTTCGAGTGTCTCCAGCAGTCTAAGGTAGTTGTAATATCTAGGTTAGGCATTGGTTAACACTTCTAATTGTGTGGGATTCTTATTATTTGAGCATTACCAAATATATAAAGCTATTGGTTAATCTTTAAACATTAGAGTCTCATTTCTACCGGGTACCGCGTGGATGGCAGGATGGTCTGGGCTCAGCCAAGCATTGTGGAAACAGCGTGGCAGATTGACAGAGCCATCTCCCATGCTGGCGTGGCCTGAGCCGAGCAACAGTGAGAACATGCGGCCGCTCATGGCCTTAGGCCTTGCCTAGTCGGGAAGCTGGCGGCCCCTTACCACAAGACAGATCTGACGCTGCCGCTTTAAAATATTACATAGCACGTTTTCCAAAGTTCTGTGTCTTTTGGATCTTTGATAATCTTATATGGTACATAAACAGTATCTCATCCACTTTTGGGATTGTTAGTGAGCGAGAATCTCTCTTCACACATAAGCTCATTGACGCAGGCAGAGGACTAGTGTTCTAGTTTGCTTTCTATTGCTTTAATAAACAGCACAACAACGAGCAACCTGGGGGAGAAAAGGACTCATCTTACAACCTCCAGGTCACAGTCTGTCACAGGAAAGTCAGGACCGGAACTCAAGGCAGGAACCTGGAGGCAAGAACTCTAGCAGCAAAGACCATGGAGGAGTGCCTGCCACACACTGGCTTGCTCCTTGTGACTTGCTTGGCCTTCTTTCTTATACACCCCAGGACCACCCCTCCCCAGATGCCACCGCCCATAGTAGGCTGGATCTTTCCACATCAATCTTTTGTCAAGAATATGCCCACAGACTTGCCTACAGGCCAATCTGATAGATACATTTTCTCAGTCAAAGTTCCCTCTTCCCATATGACCCTTGTGTCAAGTTGACAAAACAACAACAACATCAACAAAAACAAACAAAAAAATCCCAGCATAACCAGGATTAGACAAGCCCACTAAATCGGACGGACACTGGGAAGGCAGAATTAGGAAACAAAAGACAGTAGGTGGCTCAGGGACTAGGGCGTCATGTATGAAACCTGTGATCATCTGAGAAAGAGGGCAGGTTTCCAAGAGGCAAAGCACAAAGGACTGGCAGGCCTGGGAAGTGTTGTGGAAAATGAGGGCAGTGGTTAAGGTACATCAGGGACAAGGGCAACCATTCTCATCGCTGGGCTTGAAGAGACGTGAGAAGAACTGGCTATCAACAGAAAATGGAGGAGGAAGATGAACGCAATGGCCACAGGGAGGAGGAAAAAGAGCTCTGCCCGTGTGGCGTGCTTACGCTCCGGCACACAGATACCCACAAAGCAATGTGCTTCAGGCGCTGCGCCACAAAGGAGACTGGCTTCTTGGGCTGTGCTGGACACTTACATCCAAACACGCTGCTGCTGTGCGTGGAGCTGCTTTGAGTGGAGCAGTGGCTGAGCATTCTGGGAGATCGTGAAGAGCGTTCACAGCAGATGAGGTGGAGACTGGCGTCCAGTTCTTGACTGGTGAGCTCCAGAGCCCCAGGGCTTCATGACATCATATTTGTGGGTAGGAAAAACAAATGACAAGAAAAAGCTTTGGAAGTAGCCTCCTCATCCACTAAGACAGTACAAAAACGACTTGTGAGCCTCAAACAACACACTTCTAGTCTTTCTAAAGTTTAAAGATTCCAAGCCAGGAAGCTGAGAACATTCTCAGTTTTTTCTTATTTACTCCCTAGTGACTCAAGAACTGACCTTTACCTTGTGTATTCAAATGGCCGCACGGCCTCTCCTCTGATTTCATTAAGAGGTCAATCGATCAACACTTTGTAATTTAGATACTCCAAGAACTCCTCCTTTTAGGATAAGAGAAACTCTGAAAATTAATCCTCTTGAGTGAGAGAGATAAGGAAATACTCTTTCTTGCTGATTCCAAGCCAAAGAAATGGGCAGAGCGAACATTCCTGGGCTACTCAAGACAGTCAGGCAACCGAAGGATGCCCACTTCTTTCTTGGAGCAAACCTTGACTGATTGTTCTTTTTATCACCAAATAGCATGTTAATGTATCCTTGCTGCTTAGCTTTCATTGATTTGAACGATCATTTCCTTATTTATTTTGTGTGCAGTACATGTGTATGCATGTGTTCATGTATGTGTGCACGCAGCTGCACATGCATGTATGTGTGGGTGCGTGTGGAAACCAGAGGTTGGCAGCAGATGTCTTCTTCAGTTGTACTCCACCTTATCTGAAGGGGAAGGGGATGGGAATCTCTCACTTAACCTAGAACTCATTTATTTTGTTCAGTTGGTGGGGCAGGGGCTGTCTCTGCCTTCCTATCCTGGGATTATGGTGTGTGCGGCTGGAGTGATGGATGCTGGAGATCTAACCTGGGGTTCTCATGCTTGCTTGGCAAGCCCTTTATCAGCTAAGCTGTTTCCCAGTCTTGCTACCTTTGTTTTCAACTATTTGTTTGCCATTCTATTAATGCCAAGGTGTACTAGTTAGGGATCTTTTTGTTGCAGTTGACAGAGATCCCCCCCATTTTTTTATGCAAAATATGTTAGCTAATTAGAACTGAATAGTGCAGGGATAGAACCAAGCACAAGCATGGCCTCCTTTAGGACTCTGACTCATCAAGATGTCACTTCTTTCTTATGATTTGCCCTAAATTCCTCTTCATTTGATCTATTCTAATGATGTGCTTGGATCAAAACAGTACAATGTCTCATTTCTGTGTCCACTTGAGCATCTAAAAAGGACAAACATGTCTTCCTCCTCCTCTTCCTCTCCTTCCTCCTCCTCTTCCTCTTCCTCCTCCTCCTCTTCCTCCTCCTCCTCCTTCTCCTCCTTCTCCTCCTCCTCCCTCTTCTTCTCCCTCTTCTTCTTCTTCCTGTGTTGTAAGTCTGTGAACTAATGACTGTGGCCATGCTTGAGTAACAAGTCCTACCCGTGTAAGGGTCCATGACTCACCAAAGAATGGTACCCCAGACTCAAATAGTACACGCAAAAGCAAAGATTATTTTATTCTGCAGAAGTTCAGCATGCTGGGGTCTACCATCTACCACGATGGAAGCACCCCAGTGAGCTCATAGTCCCAATTTAAAGCACATTAGGGGAATTCCAGGGAGGGGTAGGTAACCTCTATCTTAATCTGTTGGTTCTCTCTCTAGAGATATCCCATAACCGTTGCTGGGGTTTGGGGGGCTGGAAGCTGTTGCTGACCCATTGTCCTTGCCATAGGCAAGGGGGCAGGGTCTGGACTTGCCTGGACTTGCCCAGTTCTTGGAAACAGAGATTTAGCCTAGTCTCCTGAACTACCCATTTGAAGCCTGTCTCACCCATAGTTTTCAGAGCAGAGATGTCCAGTACAGATAAAGTGATAGCACAGATATGCTGACAGATAAAAGCCACATGTATACATTTAAATTATTCTAACAGCCATGTTTTTTAAAAAGTAAAAAAGGAACAGTGGTCTTGGGTGTGTTTTCACACATGTAATCACTACACAGCATTTAGGAGGCTGAGGCAGGAGGATTATGAATTCAAGGCCAATGAAGACTACACAGCAAGATTGTGTGTGTGTGTGTGTGTGTGTGTGTGAGAGAGAGAGAGAGAGAGAGAGAGAGAGAGAGAGAGAGAAAGAGAGAGATTTTATAACCAATTAAATATACAATATTATTATTTTAACATGTAATCAACATTTCTGAGACATTTTACATTCTTTACTTACTCTGAGACTTCAAAACCCATCATTTTAACTGAGCTTTCAAACTACAATCACGGGAGGGCAGGATGAGACATACTTTGAGAAACAGTATCCTCGAGACACCTTTAATCCTCCGTGCTTCCAAGCTCACCTTTCCAGTGGTCAGAGGAGAAAGGCCTGATGACAGGTTTGAGCTGTCAGGAGTGAAGGCTGGATTGGCTCGGGATGGATCCAGGACTACGCAGATGCTGCTGTTACTGCTGCACTCCTGTCCTCTGCTGGTCATAATATATATCACACCCACATAAACAAAAAGGAAGCTGGGCGTTTGTGAGCCCTTGATGTTTCTGGCAGTTTTCTTTCACAGGCTTTTGAAGTGATTTTTCTTTTGGAATTTTGATGCATCGCAGAACCTGGTAAATCTTCATGGGGTTATTCTGGATCCTCTTACCCATGTCCATCAGGGTTTCCCCTCTGTGTGTCACATCAGACTCGGTGTCCTTAAAACCCACCGGTCATGTCTGTCAGCTACCTGATGCAGGTATTCCTGGTTCTGTTTCTGCATATTTTCTATTTCTTCTAAAGAACACAAATGGAGCAGAGTCTTTTACATCCCAAGCCGTAATTTCTTCAGCCATTAAGTGCCGGATGATAATCTCCCCTCCATGGTTTGTAAAGACACCGCTTGGTAGATTTGAAGAACATTGTAATGTTATTATAAAACAAATCTTAAGATTTGAATAATGACTCATTATTTGCTGACACATAAAAAAATAAAATGTATGGGCTTTTTTTAATATATAAACCTGGTTTAAAATTCTGCTCCTTTGTAGTTGTACCCTGAACTACTTGTGCAAGGAAGGTCTGATGCCTGAGATCTTCCCCAAAACAAAACAGGAGGACAGTGATGGGATGAAGAGATACTGGCCACAATTTAGTCATTGTTGAAACTGGGAGAGAGGTGCAGGGGGACCATTATGCTAGTTAATCTCTTTGAAGTATATTTTAAATTACCCCCCAAACAGTAAAAGAGCAGCAAAATTGGATATTCTTCACAACACCCTAGGTAGTACTGTACATATCCTGGCTACCACATGCTGCGCTGTTAGTTACTACCGTGGGTTAGAACTTCATTGTTTCGGGGCAGGTTATAATTGCCTTCTTAAAAGACAAACTCAAAAGACAAAAAAAAAAGGCATGCTGGCTCACATCTGTGGTCCCAGCGGTTGAAAGACAGAGGCAAGCAGATTACTGCAGGTCTGAGGCTGGCCTGTTCTACATGAGCTCCAGACCAGCTATGGCTACACAGTGGGTCTCTGTCTCAAAAAATTAAAACCGACAAAACAAAGCAAAAAGATAAATATGAAAAAATAATTGTCCAGGCAGGAGAGATGGCTCAGAGGCTAAGAGCACTTGCTGCGCTTGCAGAGGACTCATGTTCAAATCCTAGCACCCACCATAGGGTGGCTTACAGTCATTCCTAACTCCAGTTGCGGTGAGTCTAACAGACATGATCCACATACTTATACATGCAGGCAAAACATCTACTAATAGAAAGTATGATTTATATACCTTTAAAAAATTAAAAAAATAAATAACTGGCTAATGCACTTACAAAAATAATTAGATAGGAATATATTTAGTTAGACATTCTAAGGAAATTCTGAAATTCCTTCAGAGACATCGACATCAAAGGAACTGGGTGAAGCATGAGGAGCTGAATTTGGATCCTAACGCCCACATAAAGATCTGGGCATGGTGGCCGTCACCTGCAAGCCTAACCCCCACTTTCAGTCATGACCCATCGTTTCAGAGGTTCTATATTAGAAAACCCACTTAATAGGCCCAAGAATAGTTGTGTTTCTACGGTGGTTACAGCTCTCATACTGCCTCCACTTAATCCAGTTACATCTAGTCACCTTTCAAACATGCTCCTCTGTTCCTCTTTAAACCCTGTCACGTCAATAACATGCTAACTTTTCCCTTTTAGAAACGATCATCATCACCACCATCATCACCATCATCATCATCACCATCATCATTTGTATGAGCTTTTGCATGCATGTAGGTATGGGCACCAAGTATATGACATGTCCACAGAGATAAGAGTGTCAGATCCTCTGGGATTGGAGTGACAGACGGTTGTTGTCTGCCATGCTGGTGCTGACAATGGAATCCTTCTCGGAATCAGCAAGAGCCCTTAATTAACCACTGAGCTGTCTCCCCAGTCCGCTAATAGTTTCTCTGATATTTCCATGTTTTTCTACATTATCTCTAGTTCCACTGATCCTGTGAATAACAGCAATCTTCCAGTCTCGGCATCCATCCACTTATTGATTTGTGTGGCCCTAATGTTTTGATCAGTTAACTTCATTTTTCCCTGCACTGTCTCGGCGGGGAGGAAGACCCCCTTCCCTGGAACATCAGAGGAAGCGTACGGAATGGGAGAAAATAACACGCATTTTCAGGGTATTTACCCGCAAGTGCCTTTTCCACTTGGAGAGGTTTAATTCTGTGAGGACAAAGACTGTGAAGAGGCAATCCTTCCTAAGCTGGCAGAAAATGGTGTGAGAGACACACTTCAGCTCTCCAGTTCCTCTTATCTCGGCTTTGCTGAAGGGGCCGTCGGATTGGCTCTCTTTCACTTGATCGAGCTGACCGACAGTGTAATTGTGTTGCTTTAAATCCCACCAAAAAAAAATTGGCCCTGCTTGGAATCTGAAACCCTGGCTATGAAGTCGTCGGTAATCAGACTCGAGTGCTTCAAATAGCAGCTTAATCTTATAAAAGCAGAAGTCTCCTTCTTTATTCCCAGAAGTGATGGGCTGATGACGTCGGCGCCGGGATCGCTGGGGGATCGCTGCGTAGAGCACGGCGAGTGTCTGCAGAGTTCCACCAGAGGCCCTGCGAGTGTCTGCAGAGTTCCACCAGAGGCCCGGAGCCACAGTGTAAACACGCTCGTCGTTGGAAGCCCTGAAGGCCTTACACTTCTCAGCCACCTCCTTAGTCCTTTGTAGAAGGGCTCACTACAGAACACTTGCCGAGAGAGACTCAAGTCCAGTGACTTAGGATTCATTTGGTAAACACTTCAACTAACCTGTCTGACAAGTGCCCACGTATATGATAGCCCTGGAATGAGAGCTTCTGTTTTTAAGCACTTTTTTTCTGAACCTGACACGTGATTTGTAAGTTTTTTTCTAATTTTTCTAATACTCTTCAATGGAAGCATTTACACTATCACCATCATCATCACCACCATTATCACTATCATCACCATCATCATTATTATAGTTATTATTATTATTATTATTATTAATGAGAAGGGCATCATTTAGGGAGACAGACAGACACAAGCAAAGGAATTGCAGAAAGAATATTTCCAGCTTCAGGCCTGATCATAATGGTCAAAATGCTTCTTGTCTACCCTGCTGGAAATTACTATGTTCATGTCCCTGACTTCTGTTTTCCCCATGCCTTCATGCCTCAGAGGCCACATTCATCTGTGTTTCTTCTCCGTCTAATGAACTCCCTTACCACCCTTCAAGGGGCTTCAGCTCATCCTGCGGTTTCTATTCACTTTCATTATGACCCAATTGTTTGAAACCTATCTGCGTGGCGGTGGGGAGGGGGAAGGGGCTCACTGGCAAGATGTCTCACTGAGTAAAGGCTCTTGCTGCCCACCCGGACGGCCTGAGTTCTCTCTCCAAAACCCAATGATGGAAGGCGAGTGCTGACTTTCACCAGGTTGCTCTCTGACCTACACATGAACAGCACCTCCAGTAAATAACTTTAAAAGTTTTTTTAAAAAATGTTTCATGTGGAAAGCACTAGCCTGGGGCCTGGGGGCCTGGGAGCCTGGGGGTGTATCAGTGAGCCCGAGAGACAGGAGCCAGAGCCCTAGGTCCTGGGGGCCAAGGGGTGTGTATCAGTGAGCCCGAGAGACAGGAGCCAGGGCCCTCATGGAGCTTCAGTGCTGGAGGCAGCATACAATTTAAAAAATGAAGATAAAAAATTAATGACGCAGGACATCAGGAGATGCTAGTTGTCACGGTAAAGAAGCACCAGGACATGGAGAGTGAGAATACAGGATGGAGACAGGTGTGCTGATTAGAGTGGTCCAGACAGACACCCGCCCCAAGAACAGGGATTTTGAGTGAGGCTCTAAGAAGATGGCAGTGGGGAAGGGGCTGTAGATGGCTCAGTAGTTAAGACCACAGCCTGCTCTTCCAGAGGACAAGCATTAGGCTTCCAGCACCTACATGGCAGCTGACAGCTCTGAGAATTCTATCGCCCCCTTCTGGCCTCTGTGGGCATTTCATGCACACAGTGCACACACATAACGCGCAACCAAACAGTCTTACATACACATAAAATTTTAAATGAAACAAGTCAAAAGGGGTGATGAAGTCAATCTCGTGGGTGACCCTGGGTGGAGGATGGAGGGGTAGTAGTGTGTGTGGGTGAAAAATCCCTGCCCAGGCTGGCACACTGTCTGATACTTCTATACTTCTTGCAAAGATGGCCGGCTCCTCAACAACACTCCGACCTCTCTGAAATCGGGGAGGGGGGGGACCTTGTTGGTAACGATTTTTTTGTATCCGCTTCTGTGTGACAGCCTAGAAGATGCTCAGCAAATGCCTGGGAGTTGTTGGTCTATCGATTATGGCGTATCAGTGACCTGATGTTTTTGATTCTAGAACTATTGTGAAGCCTTATCGTAATCCTTATCGTAATCGCAACACCAACACACAGGGAAGCTTTTCTGAAGCTTCCACCTTTACCTTCGGTGGCCGTAGAGTAACCACGCGGTGGAGGAAGACTGCCACCTCCTGGGAGGTTAGTGTCGGTAGCTTTGGACTGAATTCCCACTTACAGGCTTAGACTGTTAACATTGTATTTGGTCAACCAATCACCACTGCTTAGATGATCATTTTGATACAAATTTTCTTTTAACCCTGGTAAACAAGTGCTACAGTTAGGGGAGCTCACACACACACTCAATGGAGAGCTCCAGGGTCAGTAAGAGGTCCTATATCAAAACAGGAAATAGACAGTGATCTAGAAAGATACCAGATATTAACCTCGGGCCTCCACATGCATCTGCATATGCCCCGCCCCCTGCAAGGGATCCAGGCAACTGTGTTGCCTAGCAACTAGAAATGTATCTGGCATGAGGAACTAGAGCGTAGACTCCTTGAAGGAGCTGGGGCAGATACATTGGAGTCTGACCTTTACTGACCAACTACTTTAGGTATGCTTTAAACGTTCATTGGGCTTCTTTCTGCTTTCCTATAAAACAAGATTAAATCATACCTGCCTTGCAGTTAGTATTTCAAGAGCGGTATTTCATTTAATGTTTGTTATATGGTAGGTATTTTAATAGGTGGTAGCATGCCCATGAGAATTCTGGGTTGCAAATGACTTTTGAGAGATCATTTCACATTCACTTATGAACAAAGGGAATAATTTATCAGTGGGTGTTAGGGTATCCAGTAACTACAGAATCAATGTGAAGATTTAAGATTTGGCAAGCTGGCAGAAGCTGAATGCCGATAGGATATTTGGATAAGCCATTGTTCTCGCCACATTGAGCCCCCTGCCCTAGGATTTCTGCTGCTGCCAGCATGAGGTCTAAGTTAGCCTGGTTCCTTCATACCGTACCACTCTTCTCCCTTAATTTTTTGTGCATATAAGTGTTGGTGTGTGTGTGTGGTGTATGTGTGCACGCACACAGCCATGAAGACTAGAGAAATGAAGGGCATCAAGCAGCCTGTTCTATTGTTCTCCTTTTTCCCCTTGTGACAGGCTCTCTCACTGACTCTGGAGCCAGGCTTAGCCCAGCAAACCCCATTGATGGTCTTGTCTGTGTGCATCAACAGTGCTGGGGGTATGGATGTATGAGGGACCAGGCCTGGCTTTTTAATGTGGGTTTGGGGATTTACGCTCAGGCTCCATATCTGTGCAGTGAGTGCTCTCATCACTCGGCTGTCTCCCCAGCCCCCCTCTGTGCCACTCTTAATTTGGGCTCGGGAAGTACATCTGATTGGTAGAGCTACGATTTTGTGCCTACTCTGCCTGCTGGGGATACCAAGAACCAGTGATGGCCAGCAGGGCTACATAGTAGAGTTTGTAATGAATTCTACCTGTAGTGAAAGTGGTTCCAATAGAAAACACTCAAATGTGGGACTGGGGACAAGACTTCTGATCACTAGCACACATGTAAAAGCCAAGTGTGGTGGCACACGTCTGCAACCCCAGTGCTGGGAGGCGTCCTAGAGTCTGCAAAGCAAAAAGATGGCTTATGTTAGATTACACACAGAGAATGGTGCAGTGGCAAGCCTTGAATTCAGGTCTCCATCCGTCCAGCCTCCTTACAACATTCCTTCTCACTGGGATCCTATCTGGACGATGGAGAGCATAGTGGTGTTTCTGCCTAGAACACTGGCTTTACCCTCCCTGCCAAGACAACCGTGTCTTTGTTTGGATACTAGGTACAACTTCCTCTGGAGACCTGGCAACCACCAACTTGCTCAGGGAGACCAGATCCTCATAGATCACCATGCTTCTCTCACTGTCACTTGTCATCTCATTGTGGAACTGCATCCCACTAGGCTCTAGACATGCCACAGGGGCACAGGATGGTTCTCTCCTGCTTCTCTGAGCAGTGGAGGAGTGACTAGATAAATGAGCTTGCAACAACAGGGAACATTAAGGCTGTTGTCAGTGTTGTCAGCACGCCCCTTCTTATTGGAACGCATACTCAAGACATAGGGCTGCCCACGGTATGGCGTTTCACCAATCCGGCTTTCTTAGACCTCCTGCCTGGCTCCTTATTTTCGTTGTCTTATGCTATTTACCTGATGCACACTTGACACTCGCTCTGCTCCACTCCTCTCCCCCTAAGCCCAGAACAAGCCCATCACTCAGCCAGATCATGTTTCCTCGGCCAACCATCCAGAAGAAAATCCACTGATAAGCCATTACACAAGAAACAGAATAAATAGTGAAAGGATAAAAAAAAAAAACCTCTGGCAAAGCGCTCCGCACATCTGCTCAGCAGATGCTCATTCTCTGCCTCTTTTCCCTAACTCGGAGCTTGGAGCCAGCCCCTGGACCCGAGAACATTTGGAGAAGGAACAACAGGAATGACGCTCTTAATGGGATGATTTCAGGACAGGAATTAGGGATGAGATTGGGGTGGAGTAACACTATTTTGGGCCAAGGGTCATTTAGGGGATTCCTTAAGTTCCACGATGTGGGTACCACCTTTTCTGTCTTTGCCCAACGAAGCTTGTGTAACAGTCTTTCGAGGCCTTGTAGCTAGTTTGGGTGTTTCTCTTCTACATGGATAAGAATGTAGAATGTAGACGGTCAGAGGGAAGAAGCTTTTCCAATGCTGGGAATGCTAAGCTCTAAGTGCCCAGGGCCTAGAGACTTGATGGCCAGACCCAGAGGCTTATAGCTCCTAAGAGCTAGGGGGCCAATATTTCTCCAGGCCTTATGCCAAAGGCTTATCCGTCTCTGAACTCGGAGACTTGGAGTCTTGTTTTATTCTGTAGTCAGCCACTGGTGCTCCATCCACACTGTTAGCCCCGGTGATCTCTTGCTTCAGGCAGTTGTGCTTGCTGGCAGCAGACAGCAGTACTCTACAGCAGGTAGCTTCCTCTTGTGTCAACACTTTCATACAGCCCTGGGGTGCTGGGACCCTCAGTCCTACGGCAGCAAATGTTATGGGTGCTGGATTCAGGGTTTTGTCCTCCTCAGTCATTACTAGCAGTGTGCCCAAGAATGGGCCTCCAAGGCCTGGCCACTCTCTGGATCTCTTCCAGCTCCCATGGCCTGCACTTTCTCTTCTCTCTCCACACAGCCCTTTATCTTTCTTCAGTCTTAAGTCTCTGTACTCTTGTACAGTTTGCTCCCACCACTCTCTGCCGATTCAGCTCCTGTTAGTAATGTTTCTGTCCTGGTTGCCCTCTGGAACTTGTCAGCTGCCTCCCACCACAGCGGGCACTGTAACCTCTGCCTGTCTCCACTGCTGCTTCTGATATCGGTCTCGCTTTTCCTGTCACTCCCTCACCCTGCCTCACTAAGGATGAAGATCAAAAGCAGGCAAGAACAGAACACGCCAGAGAAGTCCTTTATGAGGCCTAACATTGCAACATCAGAAAGGGAGTGATCACCCACGTTTATAGGCAGATGGGTGTATAGCTGGAAGAGGTCAGCTCTGCTGCCAAGAGAAATCTCCCGCTCTGCCCTGCGTGGAAACAGCTGATGGGGGGGGGGGAAATCACCACTTGCTATTTGACACAGCTGTGTGTTCGACAATGCCTGTAGGAGCCAGGGTTGTGTTTCTGGAGTCAGGACAGTGGACTGCTCTATGGCTGGCTCCCTCAGGGCATCTGTGGAGTGTTCAAAACAGCTAATGCTGGCACAAGAGTAACTTGAGAGACAAGGTTAAAATAATCCCAATCTTCAACATCTTAGCTTACTTAAAGAAAAAGTAAACATCAGAAAAGGTCATTATTGCTCGGACAGGCAAGGAGACCTCGGCTGGGGTCGCGACAGGAAACCACCTGTCCTCGGGGTTGCAACCTTGTCCCACTGAGGGCTCCCTGCTGGCTTGCTTTTTTCCTCAAGGGGAAGGAGAGTGTAAGGAAGGAATGGCCAGAGTACTGACTGGGCACCAACTGGGACATTTCTGATGTGGGGAGCACAGTAGCAATTCTGTTTCTCCTGTTGCTGCTTTAGGTTGAGTTTGTTTCTGAAAGCTCCTCCTCCCTTAATTGACCAGTGGGTTTGGCTGAATTTGGCTGAATTGAAATGTGTTAGTTTGAGCCGCTTCAGGTCCTTTCTCTCTCTCCACCCTTCTTCTTCTTCTTCTTCTTCTTCTTCTTCTTCT
>NW_021604633.1:6250007-6256310 GCF_004785775.1 Grammomys surdaster | reverse complement strand
CTCCTCCTCCTCCTCCTCCTCCTCCTCCTCCTCCCCCTCCTTCTCCTTCTTCTTCTTTTTGAGGAAACATTCTCCATCCCTGCTCAGGATGGAAGTTTTGAAGATCCGTGTACTTAGAAGAAGTGCTTGTGCCACCGCCTGCTTCTGGAGAAGGAAAGTTATCCCAAAGCCACCGTTTAGAGGCATTAGTACTACATCTGCGAGGAGCACTGTCATGCCGGCTTGGGTGATAGATAAATATGGAAAGAACGAAGTCCTTTGGTTCACCCAGAACATGATGCTACCTATCACACACTATCCCAACGAGGTTATTATCAAAGTGCACACTGCCAGTGTAAATCCTATAGACGCTAATATGGGAAGTGGCTATGGAGCCACTGCCCTAAATATGAAGCGTGATCCTCTCTCTGCTCATGAGAACCAGAGGAGAAGAATTTCCTCTGACTCTGGGTCAGGATGTCTCTGGTGTGGTGATGGAGTGTGGACTTGATGTGAAGTATTTCCAGCCTCGAGATGAGGTCTGGGCTGCAGTTCCTCCTTGGAAACAAGGCACTCTCTCAGAATTTGTTGTGGTCAGTGGGAACGAGGTCTCACACAAGCCCGAATCGCTCACTCATACTCAAGCCGCCTCGCTGCCATATGTGGTGCTCACAGCCTGGTCTGCCATAAACAAGGTCGGTGGCCTGAATGACAGGAACTGCGTGGGGAAAAGTGTGCTAATCTTGGGTGCGTCAGGTGGAGTTGGTACTTTTGTGATACAGGTAATGAAAGCATGGGGCGCCCATGTAACGGCAGTTTGCTCAAAAGATGCTGGTGAGCTTGTGAGGAAGCTCGGAGCCAACGAAGTCATTGATTACATGCTGGGAAGTGTGGAAGAGCAACTGAAGTCTCTAAAACTGTTTGACTTTATCCTTGATAATGTTGGTGGATCTACTGAAACATGGGCTTTCAATTTTCTCAAGAAGTGGTCAGGAGCTCCCTATGTGACTCTGGTGACTCCTTTCCTCCTGAACATGGACCGACTGGGCATTGCTGATGGCATGAGCAGACGGGAGTCACCGTGGGTACAAAGGCTTTGAAGCATCTCTGGCAAGGAGTTCATTACAGATGGGCCTTCTTCATGGCCAGCGGCCCATATCTATATGAAATTGCAGAACTGGTGGATGCAGGAAAGATTCGGCCAGTTATTGAACAAACCTTCCCTTTTTCTGAAGTCCCAGAAGCCTTCCTGAAGGTGGAGAGAGGCCATGCCCGAGGAAAGACTATGGTTAACGTAGTCTAAATCAATGTGCATGCCAGCCATCGGCTGCTGCTCTCTGCTTGCCGAGTGCCTCTGGTCCAGACATCTAGCCCTCATCAGACATTCTCCCAAGTCAGACTAATTTTCATGATCTGTATAAAACCTAAATCTGGACTGGTGAGAGCGCTCACAGCTACAGTTGCCCACAGTGCAGCATGGCTATCTGAGTTTAGTCCCCGGAGCTCACACAAGGGAGGGGGAGCTGATTCCACAGGATTGTTCTCTCGCCTCCACCCCCACCCCCACCCCTGCACACACCTCCACAGTGATAAAGAAAATACATAATGTATGTGTAGGCACAAGTGACAGGCGCACTTGTGGACATCACAGGGAACCCTTGGTGTCAGCGCTTCTGCCATGTAGGTTCTGGGGTAGAACCTAGGTCATTAGGTTTGGTGGCAGGTGCCTCTACTGAGTCATCTCACTGGCCCAGTTAAAAAAAAAAACCATTTTAAAAATACATGTTTTTAAAAGTACTTTGAAAATTGTTTAAGTTGACATACAGAATAGAGTTTCTTTATGGCAGTCCATGTGTACATTCATGGAATGTAGCCTTTTTTGCTAATCATTTGCCAATGCTCAACACAAAACAGTCAGCTCCTGCACTTGCCTATAGTCAGTGAGAAGTACAGGGTGGCTTGTTTTAATGTATTTCTATTTTCTGTCGCGTGTATGGGTATTTTGCTTATACATATATATATGTGCATCACATGGCATGTCTTATACCTGGGGAAGCCAGAGGAGGGTGTCATGTGCCCCGGAATTAACAGGTGATTGTGAGCTGCCATGTAGGTGCTGGGAACTGAACCTGAGTCCTTGGGAAGAACAGCCAGTGTACTTAACTGCAGAGTGTCTCCAGCCTCTGCACAGTGTTTTTGTTTTTGTAAGCTGTGATCTGACCCAGCTTTGTAGATTTTTATGACCTTTTTGTATTTCAGACCCCACCGTCTTATCTAATGTCTGTGAGATTCTAAAATGGGTCAGAACATCTCCCGAGGACCTACATGTGCAACATACACTCGTGACAATATTGGGAGGTGGCAGAACTTTAGGTAGGACCCAGTGGGAGGAAGTGGGGAGATGCTGTTGGAGGAGATACCAGGGCCCAGTTCTTTCCTGCTCCTATGTCCTGATAGCCTGTAGGCAAGCCTGTGGAGTATTTTCTTGACTGATGATTGATGTGGATGGGTCCAGCCCTCTGTGGGAGGTGCCATCCCTGGGTAGGTAGTCATGGGGTGTATAAGAAACCAAACTGAGTAAGCTAAGGGGAGCAAGCCAGTCAGCACCACTCCTCTGTGGCCTCTGCTTTGGTCCCTGCCTCCAGATTCCTTCATTCCTTGAGTTCCTGCCCTCCATGATGGACTGTAATCTGTGAAGTGTAATAAACCCTTTCCTCCTCCTCCTCCTCCTCCTCAACAACAACAAAAAAAAATGTCATTATCAGGAAACATTGAAAAGGGTCATTAGCAGGATGTTGTAGCACACATCTGTAACCTCAGCACTGGGAGGCTGTGGAAGAAAGGTCACGAGCTAACAGCCTGCTGGGACTACATGTGAGTTTGAGGCCAGCCAACACCACAGAACAGAACCCTGTTTCAGAAAACCAAAACCCAAACAAGGCAGTGGGGAACATCTATTAAAGGCTACACAGTAGGATGACTTAACAGCGTTTAACACTGTTCTGATGATGTATAGCTTCTGCCCAGTGCCATATTTTATCTATTCAGCAAAAAAACAGTTAAAAATAATTGACTAGCGGGTGGGACTTTCTCTGAGCCTAGCACTGTGCTAAGGACAGCATCTCCTTCACCCTCCCTCATAAGCCCCCCTTTAGGTGTCATCTTTATTCATCTAGTCCTGTGAATATCACATGACCTAAATAGCAGCAAACTTTCTATTTTAGTGCTTAAGAAAAATCTCTCCTTTGTCTTTCTTCCTGTAGGTGTGTAAATGTGGTACAAGTGTGTGTGTGTGTGCCCACACACAGATCGGGAGGATGCTGAGTGTCCTGTTCTATTATTCTGCCTTGTCCCATTCAGACAAGACTTCTCACTGAGACTAGAGTTAGGCTGGTCACCAGCAATCGTCAATGATTCTCCTGACTCTACCACTCACTCCTGTTAGCTTAGCTATGCCTGGATTCTTCCTCATTAATTAATTAATTAATTCACTTAACAGCACGATTTAAGCCCCTTCCTCCTCTCCTCCCAATTCCACCCTGGCATCCCTCCCCTACTCCTCCATCCTCTTTTCCTCAGGGGAAAGAGCAGAGTTACGGATGGCAATGCACTGAGTTCATTGAATTTGGAATGCCAACTAAACAAGTCAATTGAGAAGTTACTGGACAGGCATGTCTGGAGCTTAGGTGCACTAGGTACCAATCCACCCTGGTACGTCAAGTCTCAGAAGAACGAAGTGCATCCTCTCCCACTGAGGCCAGACAAGGTAGCCCGGCTATGGGAAAGGGATCCAAAGGCAGGAAACTCGGTCAGAAATAGCCCCCACTCTCATTGTTAGGATACCCACATGAAGAACAAGCTACACATCTGCTACATCTGTGCAGGGGGCCTAGGCCCAGCCCATGCCTGCTCTTTGGTTCGGTGTCTGTGAGGCCCCTGTCCCATCGATCTTTGTACTGTGTTTCACTCTCCACCAGTCATATAGAATAGCTCACGTTATGTTTTGTTTTTGAGATACAGAAGTCACCTCTTAATGGAGAAAAGAGGGGTTGGTGAAGGTCAACGGTTTTAGCCACAGGAAGCCAGTGAGAGACTAAGGACATAAAGTAAACCCCCGAACTAGTGATTTTAAAAGTCTATCAAAATCAGCTAAAGTTACGGAACTATATGGTCCCAGAGACTAGGACTGCTACCTGGAGACAAGAGACTCCAGGTAGAATCTTGATAAAGGCAGAGCCAAAACAAAAGAGACATTAAGGACCTCTTCATGGGTAAAATCTGCCAGAAATACCAGTTTAGACTTTCATATGAGAGAAATTAATTCCTGGGTCATTATTCTGGGAAGCTGTCTCGTAACAGCTGTGTCCCTATGTAAACTAAATTTGCATAGTCCATTCTCCTTTGGTGGCAGAATGGCAACAGCTGTCGGGGACGAGCATTGTTTTCATAATGAACAGTGGCAATGACACCACAAAGATATTTTAATACACCAAAGGAGAGGACGAGAGTAAGAAGATCCATAATGGGAAGGAAACTCAGGTAATTCCTGTAATTACCCTGACTGTTGGGAGCACGTAAGGGCTTAATCTATCCATTGCTGTACAACAAACTGTCCCAAAAGGCCTAGTGGCTAAAAAAAATGAAAATATTAATTTTTTTCATAAATATGGCAGCTGAAAGGACTTAAATTAGAAACTGCCTACAGAGAGAGGGGTTAGGGAGAAAGAAGGAGAGAAAGAGGAAAAATGAAAGAGAAGAGGAAAGAGCCGGGAAAGAGGAGAGAAGGGGGCCAGAGGGAAAGAGGGAGAGGAAAGAGGAGAAAAGGGAGAGAGGAGAGGAAAGAAGGGAGAGGAGAGAGGAGAAAGGGAGAGGGGAGAGAGATGGATGAGAGAGAGAGAAAGATTAGGGCAGAGAGGAGGAGGAGGAGCAGGAAAGGAAAAGAAAAAGAGGAAAAGAGGGGAGAGGGAGAGCAGAGGGAAGGGGAGAGAGGGGAAAGAAGAAAAATGAGAAAGATGAGGGAAGAGAGGAGGAGGAGGAGGAAGAGGAGGAGGAGGAGGAAGAGGAGGAAGAGGAGGAGGAGGAGGAGGAAAGGGCTTCTGTCCCTAGCCTGAGAGTCACTCAATATTACTTCTGCTGCATTCTACTCATTAGAAGAAACATTTGCCTAAGGTTGGTCCATATTCAAGAGAGGGTGAAATCGAGTTTACTTTTTAACTGGAAAACTGTCACACTTTGGGCTTGGTTTAAGTACACTACAATGAGAGTTATTCCGTCAAACATTATCAGAAGTAATTTAACTCACAGTAAACGGAGAAGAACATTGACGAGTATTTAATCATATGCCTACATATAGCTGTACGGAACCTGGAAAAGATAGTTGCTATTCTGAATACCAATTGGACAATCTCTTAGCATATGAAAGGAAAAAATAAGGGCTGAAGATGTAACTTAGTTGGCAAAATGCTTGCCTGGCATACTAGAAGCCCTGAGTTCCAATCCCAGCACTCAGAAACACATAAAATGGTGGTGGGCACCTGTCCTCCCAGCATTCAGGAGATGAAGGCAGGAGGATATAAGTTCAAGGTCATTCTAAACTCTATATTGAGTTCGAAGCCACCCTGGGATACATGAGACACTCTCTCAAGGAAACAAAAAGGGAGTTGGGGTGGGGATAAATATTTGTTAACAGCTAGCTTTCTTCATAAAATTAGAAATCATTTATTCACGTCTCCTTTCTAAACGGGCATAGCTAGGTAACAAGTAGTATTCATCTAATGTTTAACTCTATTGAGTTCAGTACAGTGCCTGGGCTGTAAACTTTTGAGAAGGGTAAGAGTTAAGGTTTACTTAAACTAGAGACTGTTACTAGAAAGTGGGAATCAGGCTTTAGATCTCCGTGCTCAATCTTATAAGACGATAGCAATATTTCATCGCGTATACACGCGATGAAAACCTAACATCTCACTCACCATCCCAACCCTTCTAGTTTGTTCTACAAGGAAGGCATGCTTGTAAAATACAAAAATAAGAGGTAGTTTTTTTTTTTTTTATTCTCCTTGTTAAGAGTAGTTTTCAGAGCAGGATGTTGGTGAAGAAAGGCCCAAGTCTATATCCCTTACATTGCCTCGGAGAACAGAGATTATAAACCAGTAGTTAAAACCAAAGCCTTTGTCCGCAGGGATGCAGTTACCTCTCCTTTGCTTTCTTTGTTTAAGCTCTCAAGGAGCCATCCAGAAAATGGAAACACTTTAAACGGTTTTTGTAAAGAGTGCCTAGCATAACCATGAGCTTGTCAAGTTGTCAGATTCTTTTCTCTCTCTGTCT